>NW_010138676.1:0-22792 GCF_000699245.1 Pterocles gutturalis
CCCGGGCCCTCGACAGACGGAGAGCGTTTCTGGTGCTGCCCAGGCTGTGAAGGTGCAAGGGCCGACCGGTGCTGAGGCACAACTGAAATATCACAGCAGGACACTTTTGGCACAGGCTATTACATGGTCCAAAGACCGTAGAATCATAGCATGGTTTGGGTTGGAAGGGACCTTAGAGATCATCTAGTTCCAACCCCCCTGCCATGGGCAGGGACACCCTCCACTAGCCCAGGTTGCTCAAAGCCTCATCCAGCCTGGCCTTGAACACCTCCAGGGATGGGGCATCCACAGCTTCTCCGGGCAACCTGTTCCAGTGCCTCACCACCCTCACAGTAAAGAATTTCTTCCTAATATCTACTCTAAAACTGCCCTCTTCCAGTTTAAAACATTAGCCCTTGTCCTGTCACTGAATAGCCTTGTAAAAAGTCCCTCCCCATCTCTCCTGTAGCCCCCTTTAAAAACCAGAAGGCTGCTGTAAGGTCCCCCTGGAGCCTTCTCTTCTCCAGGCTGAACAACCCCAACTCTCTCAGCCTGTCCTCATAGGGGAGGTGTTCCAGCCTCTGATCATCTCCATGGCCTCCCCTGGACCCCCTCCAACAGCTCAACATCCTACTTGCGTTGGGGGGCCCAGAACTGGATGCAGTACTGTGGGTGGGGTCTCATGAGAGCAGAGCAGAGGGGGAGAATCACCTCCCTCGACCTGCTGGCCATGCTCCTCTTGATGCAGCCCAGGATCCAGCTGGCAATCAGACACAATCCATGACCAAAGACGAAGATTCACCATGACAGGGCCTAGTAAAGTTCTTAAGACACGTAAAAACAAGGGTGGGAAGATAAACGAGCCTCAAATATTAAAAAGGAAGAGAAACATTTCAAATAAAAGGGTCAGGATGGTTCAAAATGAACAAAATTAGCAGATTGGTTTCTCAGTTCAGGGAAGTCTCTTCAAAGCCGCTGCAGACTACTTCTGCATTGATTAAAATGCATTCATAATCTCACAGTTTTAGATTAATATTGAAAAGCAGATTCAGTTAAAACTATTTCCCGTAATTCACAAAAGTAGGTTTAAGCTTCTCTACCTCTTGATGTTTTCATACTCGATCCTCCAAAATCTAGTGCCCATGGCTGGGCAGACTGGATGTGAGCAGAAGTTTTTCTTGTGATATGAATAGCTTACCTAAAAATAGCAACAGCTATTTGTGTCAATGCATGATAATGGGAACCTGTTTTCAGACTGAAAAAATGCTGAATAATCAATCTAGAGCATGCCTGAAGCAAAGTCCTTTACTAAGTACTATCCAGGGATGATGCTTATCATCCCATTCTCTACTGCACAAGAGAGGTTTTTGTGAAACTCAGCGCCGTTACGCTTTACCAATGCCACGAGGATCAGTAATGTGAAAGTGCAAAAGCACAAAGCAAACTCCCAGGAACCAGCTACCTAAACATTGCCTTCTGTTCAAGAAACTATCCCAAACTATACCTTTAGTCCCAAGTAGCTGGGAACAACGGCTGCCATTTCAGGCAAAAATCAGTCAGAAATACACACCTGACATACAAACAGCACTTAAGCTTATATTGGTCAAGGATGATCAGTACTGAAACTGGGCACTAGAGAATTAAACAAGTTCAAATATATTAACAGTTGACAGGGAAAGCCATGTGTGTTAGCTGGGAGAAAAATACAGATATTTAGAAGTTTTTTGCCAAAGATTATTCTAGGTGGTATATCGGAGCCCCCAAAATAGTAACAATGCATTTTAAACAAAAGGAACCCAGTTCCCAGAGGAACAGGGGTCTGGCCTGGCATTGTCAAAATTAGATCTGAGTTAGCTGTAGTAACAGTGCTTGAGGCAGTTCAGGGGAGGTCTGACACCCTGCTGTGTTCTCTGCACCATCATTTTGGTGGTTCTCTTGCTCTGACCCTCCAGGGTTGGATCCCTCGTGGGTGCCAGAAAGATTCCTGCACCTTGGAGCTTCCTGAGCTACTACATCACTAAAGACTCCAACCGAGTAAAGCCGTGCCAGCTGGGGCAGAGGCTTTTTACCAGGCTGGGACTAGTTTGTGTCTCCTGAGCTGGGGCAGCACTGGACCATCTCAGATACTGTGTTCTCCCCCAAGCAGACATCGAACACAGCTTCAGCTGCCACATCAGTAAGGCAGATTGTCGGGAGAGAGAGAAAGCACACAGAGAGGTGCAAGCCCTTTCTCCACGTACCAGCGCACCAGACAGATGTCTGCCGAGCACACGTGCTGACCCGCAAGCTGTGGGACATCCCCAGCCTGGCAGGCTGCTGGGACCTGCGGTGAGGACACGTGGTTGCTCACAAGGCTCCCACAGGGGAGCCTGCAAAATCCTTATGGAACAACTTAGGAGTTCAGGAAATGCTCCAAACTCGTCAGATGGCAGATGAGGACAGCAGAGTTGAATTTTCCTCATTCTTGAGAGAGGTTTGGTATCTAAAGAAACCATCCAGGGCAAGAACAGCAGCTCAGTGTTAGTTTACCAGGGAGTAACAGTTAAGAGGAACAGCATCTCCTTGGAGGCATTCCTCTATTGGCATTCCAAACCTATTAAGACACATTGCTTTGGGATGGGTGCTTTGTTTTAAATATATTATTGAGAGCACAGTTAATCGTTACACCTTTACTCATGCTTAGTTGAAAATTCATGTAGCAGTTAATAGGGCAGTTTGGTTGATAGGTTAAGATTTTGTTCAGCTGCACAGAAGGTAAACATTCACAAAGATGAAATCTTCAGATGAAAGCATACAGGCATCCGAACCTCAGAAAAACATGCCTAACTTGGAGCAGCCTCCATGCCCCGAGCCCTTCTCTCTGCACACATACCTCGGAGTTTTAAGAGCAGGCAGTCTGTACCATTTGAGTTTACTGCTGCCCTGAGAGTTACTCCGACCTGCCTTTCAATGCCAGAAGATGCCGGCCCTGCCCTTCCTTGGCCCCTTGGTGTGAGCCTCTTCAGCCTGGGAAGTCCTCAAACACATTCACCAGCAGGTTTCCGCTGGGGCTTTGCTCCCTGAACGGCTTCAGTGCTGGCACAAAGGACCCAGCAGGAGCACAGCACCAGGAGCACGGAAGCAATAAGGAAGGGTCTGTTCTCTTCGCAAGGAGCTGGATGTCAGATAAGCTCTCCCACTGTGCAAAGCCTCACCCTCAACAAGCAATTCTTTCACTGAAACCACCTATGAAGCAAACGAGTACTTAAAGATGTTGTCCTATCAGTGTGCACTGTGCGCGCACACACCCCGGCTCTAATTGCTCAGGTGGAGAGATGCCAGGGGACATTAGAACAAAATATACAACAAATTAATTATTCTATTTTCTTAATTAAGTGAAATTTGGATACCACCCTAGGTCAAAGCAAACTCGGATTTTTTGTCCCAAAGAAAGAATAGTATCAAGAGGTTCAGTTATCCATGCTTCTACTGGCAATGTTACTGCAAGCAGAAGGCCAGTTTTATTTAGCAATTGAAGACAAGGACATGCTGTCAGGGGTTTAATAGCTTTTCAATTTCAAAAAAGATAGAAAACATACTGTGGAATTGAATCCCCGAGAAGAAGAAAAAGTTCAGTTAAACCTTTCAAAATGTGGAAGAAGGAAAAAGCCTTTTTTCTGAGCATGCAGAGCAGCAGCTAAAGGAACCCGGATGGAGCTGATGGACATCAGAGCCCCTTGGCACCATCAAGGAGTCCAGACTTGCTGACAACACATTCACCTTCTGTAGCACCATCTGCCACGGGCTTCAGTCACTTTGCCAAATAACCCTTCCTACTACACAAGCTTTCTGCTGCTAACGAGGACACATCTAGCAGAAGAACAGGAACCGTGATCAAACTGCGACAGCATCCCAATTACACTGAAAAAAAGATCCAATCACAGAGTTTTTGGACAGAGAAGCATGTAAGATCTTGACAGCAAATCTGCTTGGCCAGGCAGGAGCAGGAAGCTGTTCAGAGCTCTGAAAGGCAACATGCTAACAGGCCTCCATGTATCAATTTTAGAAATTTGTGAGGAAGAGAGGAAGAGAATCAACATAAGTGACTTGCACCATTCAGCTACTGTGCAGATGTCTGCAATGGTATTATCCAGAATTAACTGGATTACTTTTCTTGTAGCATACAGTAAAAGGGAAGATGAGCAATAACCGACCATTCTGAGCTTAACTATTTTAACACACTTTTCATTCAGCCCAAATTTTGAGTTTTCAAACTGGAGTGAAGGGACTCATCTTTGAGCATGGCACTGCTCACAGAAGTAGATGGCAACCTTTGCAAATGCTCTCTGGCAGCTGTGACTAACAGAAGGTGGCAAAATACTGTCACATGCATTGAATAATTGCTGGAAAGATACGGTTGTTCAAGCCATGTTTGCAAACCTGGTGTGCAAAGTCTGGTTATGGAGCCATGCAGTACAGCTGCCATATGACCTAGCTGCTCCAGGCAGGACATGTTTGGGATGCAACAACACTAGAACCTCTGGGAGACACAACCTGACAGCTCATTCTTTAGGAAGTCCTAGATCAGACGGGTTAGTGCCTTTACTGGGGAGACAAAAAGTGCTTCATTACTTCTAGATCCTCAGCTAGCTGGCGCCCTAATTGCCAGAAAGTCTACATCAGTCCTTTCCCTCAGAATCTTCAAACAAAAAGCCATGGTTGGGAAATAGAGAAATTTGTAGCAAGGACCATCTTCCAGGCACGATTCCAGGCACAATTCCAGGCGAATTAGTGCAGCACCAGCAAACACAGGCATCCAGGCAGGTTAGAAGAATAGAGCTGGTGCCTACAGCTATGAAAGACTGACTCTTTCCAAATGCCTGTTGTAGGAGACTAAAGAGGTAGAAGATGAAGGAACTTAACAAATATCTGAAAAGGTGTGATGTTTAACTGGAATCCAAAAATATATCACAGCTGATAACAATCTTCTTTGCAAAAGAAGTCAACATATATATGGACCTTAGTTGCAAATGGAAGCTTTTGCTTGACTAACTGCAAAAGAGAACAACTGCCAAAGAAGAAGTTAGGCTGGGCAAAGAAACAAATTCCTCCTACATCAAAAGCTCCAATTCTTATGAAATAATATAAAATAAATAAGAAAACAAACAAAAAAACCCCAAAAGAAACCCCCACATATTATTAATTATTAATTATGGGCAGAAGCGCAGTGCTAATGTCAATGAGATGGCACTTTAGCTCAGAATATTCCTCTGCAGGAAACTTTCAAAAATCAAGGCAGTATTTTTAAAACATCCAGAATTGCCTCATTATCATCTTACGTCTGTAAATCAGATTGTGTTTTGGCGAGGACAGATTATTATTCCAGGAACAGCAATAGGGGCAATGTATTCACAGAAATATCCAGCTCCCAACTCCAAGAATGGACTTGAAATATATAGTAGTCAAATGTTAATTTAGGTATAGAGTAAGTGACAGCCCCTTACACGCAGCTGACTCACGAGTACCCCCAAAGCATGGTGACAGCGATGCTTAGGGCACATCACTCCTTCCTTTCAGCAGAATATGCAAAGTTGACCAAACTCACAGCAACAAAGGGCTCTGCTGTGGTAAGTCCTCAGGATATCATCATAGGCAGGGTGACACCAGAATGAAAGGGTGACAGTAAGACATGGCCTTTTCTGACTTAGGAGATGTGGCATAACTACCCAGTATTTTCTCAAATACCTTTGGGGATACTCCTGCAATGAGGCTGCTCCAAAAAAAGAATGGAAATGTTTTTAATTCTCTCTGGCCCCAATTGACATACCCTTTCTATGTTTTTAACTGCCACAGTAAAGACAGCACTGGTGTCCATCAAAAGACGCAATGCTCCTACCAAAGGAGATAGAATTAATAAAACAAGTCTGAAGAGGAGACACTGCATCACTGCAAGAGATCAGTCTAAGCAGGGAAAGTTGACCAAAGTTGAGCATCTGACCACAGCATCTTAGGATCAAGGCCAGTTTAAAAAAAATACACAGACCTTCAAAGATATCAGAGAGCCTTAATAGTTACAAATGATGGCACAACTGTAAAAGCATCACACATGGGAGTCCCTTGGATCAGTCACGTGGTTTTATAATTATATTAACCCCTCCTTCTGCTGGAGTTCCTTGAGCATGCAACCACAGATGATAAAATACTATCCTAATTGCACTGCTTGCAGTATGGTTGTACAGGCTCAGTCAATCTCTTAAGTAGTTCTAAAGACCGTACCTCTATTATACAAAATAGTTAACAAATGCATAACAGGAAAAGCAAGAGCAACATATGCAACAAGTTCTTTTATCAGTTTCTCATCACTATTCCTTGACTACCCATATCAGGTAATTAATATAGAAAACACATCCCACAAATCCAATAAATTATTTCTGAACACCTGCCTAGGAAGGAAACAAGATTTGCCCCAGAGGAAATTCACTTGATTTGACTTGCAGGTGTAGAACGATCCAATTCATTAAACAATGTCAACTACATTTGAAATGATAGCATCCGTTTCAGGACACATAATACATGATAACCTGGTAATCTTGTAACAGCTCTCAGTGCACCTGCCCTTTTCTTTGTAGTCCAGCTTCAGATAGAGATCTGTTAGGAAGGAGAAAAACCTGAGGTTCCCCCCACCACCCCCCACCCCGCAGGCTATATACAGAAGGCCAGTTTCTGCCTGTCACTGAAGAGGGTCTCCAGATCACACAGTAAGGTCAAAATTGCATTTTTATATTTGTGAAGCCATTTTGAAGGACATGAACTCAGTCCCCATCATTTGGTTAGCATCTACCTTTACAGCAGTGCCTCCAATCCTCTTCTCCAGCTTGCCTGATGCTAGTGAAGAGTTTGGCAAGCTGTCACTCCTCAGCTAACACCAGCTCCAGGCTGTAGAAGGCTGTGGAGGATAGGGGTGGAAAGCTATTGCATGGTGAGCAAATACACAAGCCAACGAGCTTTCAGTATGCCACTGGATGCTGACAAAGTAGCAGCCTTTATTGCATTAGCTAGGGAGGACAACACCTGAAGAGAGAGCGCGCGTCTCTGTCTAATGAATGTATATGTATGCATGTATTTTTAAGGGGTTAAAGTAAAATGTTAATCCTCGTTACTCCCAAGTTACTTGTGACCATTCGTGCATTATGAAAGTTTGCATGTGATAAAACAGCCTAGTACTCTTTAAGCCGGAAGAGAGACTCTTCTGTAAAACAATGAATAATAAGATCACAGGCAGCAGTTAGGCGTATAAGAAAATTCATTCAAACCAGAGGCTTAAAAAAAAAAGGTCCAAAGTGATTTTATACAGAACAAAATTAACTTGTAAAGCTCACTGACACAGGATGTTACAGAGGGTGATATATGAATCAAAAGGGAACAAAATAAGCTCATGGGAAATAGGCCCAAAATATCTATTAAGACAGAAGCAATCTCTGTCTTATCACGTAACTAAACAGCAAAATACCATAACTAAGGACAGACAGTGGTGTACGTCCATCCATTTCACATGCTATTGCCCTACACTTGAGCAACCTCAAGACCATGAGCATTACAGGAAACAGCACATTAGGCAAATACAAGAGTCTCAGGAAGCCTTCTGTCACTTGGCCTTGGGTCTCTAAAAATGCAGAAACAATGCATGTTAAAAGTTAATTCATTCAAGATTATTCTACTTCCAGTTTCTGAGCAAAACCAACCATTTGCATGATATGAAACACAACAGCACATACTGGGTTAAAAAGTAAGGAACAACTACAAGTCAATTTGTCCTGATTTCTGATTTTTTGTTGTTAGTTATTTCAGCTTGTTCCATTTGCAATGTCTTGTTAGGACACAGCATTCAGCTTCCACTGACTAAAAACTGCTTTTAAAAATCAGTCTGAGCCAGCTCAACATGAGACAAGGCAAAACAAAAATCAAGTAATGTTTCTGGTGCTGAAAGACAGTATTTTGTAGGAACAAAACATGTAGCATCACATGTCAACACCTTTATCATTAATCTCTTTTTTTTTTATTCTGTCACCTACAATCTTTCTTACTTAAGAGACTACTGTAACATAAGCACCTCTGCCAGTATTTAACTAGTACTGGCATCACTGTTATTATTGTTGTTTTTAAGCAAAGAAAAAGTCACATTTATTTTGTAGTAGCAATAGTTTCTTTTTTATTTTTTAATATACTTTAGGAAACAATATACAAAGCTGAGCTTTGCCACCATTTTCAAGCGGTGGGTTGCTCCAATTACACAAATTCAGCGTTTTGTGATGGTTAAGAACAGCAGTCAGCACCAGACTTAAACAGTTAGCTACAACACAAACATCCTTCGAAATGAAATGTCATAATATCAAGACAGGTAAACCAGGAGTTAACATATGACAACTGTTGGGGAGGTGTCTTAAATCATTCTTGTTGAATTTTATATTTCATTAAATATTTTATACACATTTTCCTGTTTACAAGTTTTAAACAAAATCTCCCTTGAGGAATTATTTAAGTACAAAAATGTTCAACAAGAACAGTTCTAATTAAGAGTCCCCAAACAGACCAAATTTTAATGTGTGTTGACCAAAGGAAATGAAAACCAGTGTTTCTTTGTTTTAACATGTTTATTACAACAGATACAATTCACATCTGACTAGCTTTTTTTTCCTCTTTCCCCTCCCACAACCATGTTAACATGTTCATTGGGCTATTTCCTTATATTTGAGCAAGTAATGTACTTTCAGCACACATGCCCAGCAGTACTATAAGTCCATTCTTACAGGGTGCAAATGGAAATACGTTTCAATAATTTATACAAACAAGTGAGTTATGCTCAATCACTGCAATTTTAAGCTACTGTACACAGGAATGAAAAGATTATAGAAAAAGTGCCATAGCAACAGTGCCTTAAGAAAAGAGAAAATTAGAAGCATTAAAAAACTGATAAAATCAGATTTAGGATTTCATGGGGAAATGGAACACAGAAAATGAAAAACATTTCTCTGTAAAACAGAAATGGAGAAGCACTGCTCTCAATACGGTGCAAGTGTGGTAACAGTTGTTTCATTATATTTTGTACATTACCCAAATTGTTGCAGCCTTAGACACACATCGCCTGGCGCTTGCATTGAATTTTAGGAAATGTAAGATTTCTGAATGATAAATTAACTAAAAAAAAAAAAAAAAAGAAAAAAAAAAGAAAGCTAATTTTGCAGACAGGTTTACATGTAAAAGGCTAGGTATTTAGCCACCTCAGCATTGATTAGTTTTGGATGTCTAAGCTCTGATACACATGGCTTCCCATGGCTTCACTCTACAAAACATATTTACAACGTGAAGAATACATCTACAAGAAATCTACATTTCAAGGGTTTTACAAATCATTCTTGTATCTTTCCCCTGAATTTGACTCCCTCCTGTCCCCTTCCCCATGTCAACTTTTTTTCTGCCCAGCTCAACGGTCCAAAGTCTACTCAAATGCAGCTCAAAAGTGTTAAGACTGGGCATCAATTTAATAGTTCCTGTACTCAAAACCATGTGCAATTGTTTACAACTTTTCACACCATGAAGGAATTCTGATTCTTTAGCTTTTCAAGTTCTTTAATTTGTTGTCTCAAAAATAGTATCCTGCAAGAGAAAAGAGTTCAATTAGTATAAACATTTTTGTTACACAAAGATATTGAATTCTACGTAAGTACTTCCACAACCTCAGCAAATGATAGCAAACTCCTTAGTTCTATTAATAAATTTCAAATATTTTAAATGAATTCCCAACCCATTCAATCACCTACAAACACTACATACAGACGAGCAAAGACCTGCAGTATTTGATTCCTTAGTTAAAAAAATTAAGCTGCTGTATTTCATTATGACTGATACACAGTTATGTCTAAGCCTGCTCTTCACTTGAATTTATCTCCCAGAAAACACAGGACACTGGAAGAGTATGCTGAGTAACTGAATATTCCAAAGAATGGTGTTATGCCTGTGTCATGGAGTTTTTCCAACTGTACAACCACCCAAGGCACTTGTAAATCTTTTTAAACAAGGAATTTTTCTTCTAGGTGCAACACTTCATTTCTAGTACTTGGCCCTGTGGCTGATATAAGACTTTACTCTAAAGGTAGTGTCTAGTTATGGTAAGCTCCAATCTCAAAATATTTCACCATTAAAAGCAATTCCCTTATAAAAGGTGTGGGCATATGAAATAAATCAGTCAATGAAAAGTGACTTTTCACATGATGTCAATTACGGTTAACACAATATCCGTGCTCTGCCCAGAGATAAAATTCCCTCTCAGAACAAATTTAAATAGTTCTCTTCTATGCAAAAGTATAGAAATAATATCATCATTCAAATGTATTGGCTTTGATAATCCCATCCGTTGCAAAAGCCTCCCCCCACCAACTTGTTACTTATGCCATATATTCCACATTTTTGGGATTGCAGCAAAAATAAAAGATACATGTTATCATAGATTCAAAGTCATAATAATCATTATCCATTGATAGCTTAACGATACACAGTGTACAAGAAACAAGGTGCTATTTAGTGAGCTGAACAATGGCATTTGACATGTTATTTTAGATAAATGTGCACCCAGAGACAGAAATGAAACCTTAGGAGATTTTATTTAATCTGTAAAAAACCAAGCAGTTCATTAAATATTCTACAGAAACTGTACTTTATGTAATGAAGTTATACAATAAGATTTTGGTAAGAAAGGACATTTTAGAATCTTTATTAGTTAAGATTTACAAATATATTATAGTCTACTTCTGACTACAACGATTGTTTCACCAACTGCCAAAAAGCAAGAGCTTCTAGGATAAAGACAGTTGTTTAAACAGCATGCAAAACTATTACAGTGGCTTAGAACAGTAAATGAGAATCACTGCATTCAAACTGTAGTGTGACTTAGAATAATATCATTAAAAAGGAAACTGAATATGAAAGCTGACTCAGGATCACGACTACAGGTGAAGAGTTTCAGCATCTATTTGTAAGACTGAACTTGTGTCAATCTTGCACAAGTCTTTAACAACGTGGCTGTGTGTTGCTCCAGTGATACACAAGACACCCTCTATTACTGATGTAGCAGCAGAAGTCTACTTTGCTATAATCAAAGTCTTACTAAAGAACCCCAAGATCTTCTCAGACACCTCCTACCTAAGTAACAAACATTATTTTTTCCTTAGCTTGCGATATCAATGAGACCCCTTCAAACTTGTTCCAGCTTTAGACCTAACAAATGTCTCACGCAAACTGTACTGTTTAAGATTGATACAAACCTATGTGATCTTTGCATCATGTTTGGACAGACGTTTTAGAAGTATGCTGAACTAGTGTGAGTTAATCAGTTTTTCCTAATGCACCTATGTATCTGGAAAGATATTTCTTTTCCATCTTAGTGAAAATATATACAGAAGTTGCATATCTGTTTCTGTTCACTAGAGACTAAGAGGTATCTGTGTGGTAAACAGGTAGAACATACACAGGGAAGACAACTTGTAAACCTGGCAACTATTAGCATACTTACAAAGTCATCAGTAAATATAACTCATGCAAAACAATGCCAGAATGGGAATCCTAATACGACACTGAAAATTACCATTTTGAAAACAAACACAGAGCGCACACTTACCTTTGCTCACGCAAAGTTGCTTGAATTTCACATACTCGAACTAAAGACCTTAAATTCTTTAATTCAGTACAAATTTCTGACATATGGACACTTCCCATGTTATGGGCTTCCTCACGTAATCTTGATGCCTGCAACAGTTACACGTAAAGTTTAGTATTTTGAATCACAGACTGGGAACAACTGGCTGCAGCCAGAGGATTCCTGGATGAGCGTGTCTTGAAACAGCAAAGCATTCTAACTTCAAAAGGGAATTAAATCAGAAATACATTAAAGTTTCTACAAAAGCCCATTTAGAATCAGAAATCAACAACACTGGCTGCCAAGACACTGTCTAACCCAGACCCATGCTAAGGCAGGGATGGTTTAGATTTCCTTGAGTCTAACAAATGTTTACCCAGCCATCTTGAAAGACAGTAGGTGACAGGGCTCCAAGCTTCCAAAGTAATTTGTTCAAGTAGTTAAAAGTCTCTGTCCACTATTTCAATGGCAGACTTAAATTTCCCATGTAAATTAAGCCTTAGTGACAAAAATCATTGAATGTCATCTTCTTTCCAGCTACCTTATACAGGAAAAACAACTTTGCAACCCCTCTTCAGGTGTTCTCTTCCAGACAAATTCCACTGTTTTAATATCCCCACTTAGTCAGGTGGAGATAAGCAGAAGTGTACATTTAGAAAGCATGACCTATCCCTGATTTGTGTGTTTCTTCAAGTCTTGTCACTAAACTGGACATAGGACTACAGAGTACTCCTCAACAGCACCAAGGAGACTAGCATAATTACTCTGAGGTCCTGTGTATCACACTGCAATAAAGAAAGAGGACTTCTTGCAAGTGGCATACTGAAAAAAAAAATAAATTCAAATAGATCCTTCCCTGCAGTATTACTCTTTAGCAATGTTATTCTCTGCTGTACTGGGTCTGAGTGGGATGGAGTTATGTTTCGGATTTGTGACCAAAACAGTGTTGACAACACAGTACTGTTTTAGCCATTCCTGAGCAGTGCTTACACAGCATCAAGGGTTTCTCTCTTTATCTCTCTAATGCTCCCAGCAAATAAACTATCAATAATGACTTTCAAAGTACTTCATTTTAAGCTGACCAGTCACCCATCTTAAAGCAATCTCATTTAAAAGGCCTTAAATTATTTTTTTGCTTACAAGATCCTTGTTAAAAGGTGTTAACAGTCTTGCTGCAAATCAGGATATTTATCAACATCTACTGCCTTCCCATATTACCAAAGCCTGATACTTTATCAAAACAAAACAAAACAAAAAAACCCGAAAAAACCCACAAAAACTTACATAATTTCTTTCTAAAAAGTCCATGCTGACTATTATCAGGCTTTTCTTTTGAGCTATTTGTAAAAAAGTAAATTCAACATTTTTTCTACTTAGATATTGTTCAGTACTCAAAGTACCTCCGCAGTTACTGAGTTCAGACCACCTACAATTCCATTTCTCACATTCCTTAAAGATAAGATAGTTATGTTGATTATTTTCTAATTAATCACATTACTGGATTATTTTTTTCCATATGAACTGTTTCTTATGAGTTCAGTGAGATAACTGCTAGTGGTTCAAGAATTGTTTTAGCTACTCATTGCTGCACTGGACATTTCTTCAAGTCTAACTACTTTAACACATACCTGTGTTGGCCCACCTAATTTATTAACTTATTTATTTTTCAGTTTACTCTGGCATGTGCTTTTATGTCCTAATTTCAATTTAAGCTTGCATCTGGTTAGAAATCTGAAGAAATCAAGGCACTGCATATTTTAGCCTCTCCACTTCCATCTAGCTTACCTTCTTCACTATATATTGCACCTATACTTTCATTCACTTTTTCTATCAAATATCTGACTTAAGTCCCTCAAATGTTACTATTCAAAACTGGTCTATGAACAACACTGTCACGTGAAATTACCTGAAATAGCAGTCAGGACAATACAGCATGCAACACTTGGCACAAAGGTTAAAGTATGTGACTGAGTACATGACTACCTAGCATTAGCTGTTTGTTTTTTTAAATCTCTTTATTACTGGCAGTGGGGAAAAATTACCTATGACCTGTATAAATCTGTATTTTATGCATTAAGATGTATGTCAATTCAGTACACAGTGAAAATAACACTATCAAAACCATGGGCCAAGGCCACAGAGACAACTGGCTGTGCTGCACAATTTCCTTACACACACATTCCATAGCAATGGCTCTGTCATTTGACTCAGTATAGGTTGGTAATGTTTTAAAATTGAATTAAAAAAAAAAATCAATGAAAAGAAACAAAACAAGAACTCCAGAGTCCAAATAGGGTATCAGTCTAGACTCCACATGTAAAAGTCATCCTCCAAGTTACTACGCAAAAGCTTCCAGTATAGGCTTGAGACAGCATGCAACCACTCTTCAAAAGACCAAAGTAAACTGGGCTAGTTAAGATTAATATCCCATACAGACTGTGTCAGACAGGGTTGCCTGTGAAAGGAGTTGAACTAGACTCAATAACCAATATGGTTCCTTTGAGTAATACATTCCAAGCAGCTGACATGCATCCAGTTTCCCTGTATTACCACAACAGGATGGGTTTCATGCAGTTAAGTTATAAAATATGGATGGCAATTCTACTGGATTTCCCATTATGTAAAAATAGCCCAAATTCAGTCTGAGTCCTCTACATCATATTAAAAACTGGGTACAACAAACAAGGCAGAGTTCCTTTTTCACTGTGTAGAGCTAACAACTGAGTGACTCAAACTGTGGAGTAGTTTAACTCTGTCACCCAATTCATAACATTTTCCACATAACAAAAATATCATTATTAGAGAAAATTGTTGAAATTTATCTTCTTTGTAAATTTCAACAGAACTTTGGCAGTAAAAAAATTGTTATGAAGACAGATATTAATCTAAGATAATTTCAAAAGCACTGGTACTTTAGGCAAAACTGAAAACAGCAACTGCTAAATGGCAATCACATGTAAAACCTGCAGGTCTGGCCTAAGCTCTCTCCCCTCTCCTCTCTTCTGGCTAAGGCCAAGCATCAGGGTTTTTTAAATACTTCTAATTGCTAAGAAAAACAACCTGCTTAAGGAAATCAGATTTTAAGCTACACATTTTGCACTCTCACAGGGAACAAAGCACAAGTGTACTCACCTGCTTTTCTGCATGATCTGCAGGCCAGCCTTGAACATGCTTTATAAGATTTTCATTGAAGTGTGCTGCTAGCGTAGGCGTTAATGAACAAGTGGGTCGTACAGATGTATTTTGTGGTGCAGGTGTTGAATTTGATGCACTAGTGCTAGAGGTATGATTTGGACTTGGTGATGGGCTTCTCTGACTACTGAAAGAATTGAAAAAAAAAGAGCATTTAAAAACATATGTAGGCCTATAGAGAAATAAACAATTAAAATTCACTGCTTCCAGCCACAAAACTGCTTAAGGCATTTAAACCACAAGTAAATACTTCCGGCAGACCAAACCTCTGCTGCTTTTCCACAAATCTCCTACTCATATGGGAACTGTTTGAGCGCTACAGGTTTTTTCTTTAACTTTGATAGCCATTCAAGTGATGTAAGCTGTGCCTACATTTTAGTGTTGGATAGAGAACACATACATCTATGTTCTTCCTTCAAATAGCTGCAAACCTAAGACTTTCAATAATGATGTATCAGATGCAGTCAACAAGGTTTATTCAACAGAATATTGGCAAGTGTCACATAATCATTAAGTACAAAGCCTGATGTCCTGATTTACAATATAACCCTATGGGCTTTGAAGAGTATAACAATTTACTAATGCCAAAACACAAACACCTATGTCACTTTGTGATACTGTACATCCTCACTTAAAGCCCTCAAGAGAACAGTATGTTTGTAGCTACCAACTTGACTGTTTACTGGAACATAATAACGCTGCTGTTTTTCTGTTTGGTGTGTTAACCTGCTGCTGGAGAACAGATGCACGGAGACTTGCTCAGTTGATATGTGTACTGTAGGGTCAATCAAAAACTCTGTGCCTTAGACAAAGCCTTTGACCTTCCTCTTTCACGTCTCCATATGCAAGCAAACACAACATTTACATTATCTGAGCACTACACCACAGCATTTCCAATTCTGTTTTGCAACTATAATTCTTGGTCAAAAACTTGAATTTTTACTAAAAACCTCTCATGTTGATCTTGGCATAGCAGTCTTTTGCCATCCACAGTTCTCAAGATTGTGTTACCTACAAAGTATTCTATCTGCTACTTTAAACAATGCTGTTGGGTTTTTTTAAAACTGCATTCCTCTAATAATTACCCTCTCACTCACTCTCACAAAACATTTTTCTTCTCTACCTCATGATGCTTCTCATGTAGGGGACGGGCCTCGTTAACAGCTCCTTCTTCAGAATTTCATCTCTTTATAAAAGCCTATTTCTGCTGCAGTGACTAAAGGTGGGTACCACTTAGGGAAATCTTTGTTAAGCTGATATGACTGACGAATCCACAACAACTCATACTCCCCAACTTGCAAATGCTCCTCCTCCACCTTATACTTGGATGGTAAGCTCTCTAGGTAAAGAAGTAGGGTTTTTGTTTCACTTGTATCACTTCCTTCAATAAAATTATGATATACAACCTGAACACCTAACATTAAGCCCAACAACCTACAGAAGTTTGCCCAAAATATGTAAAAATCACTTCTACTTACTTTCCATGTGTCCAGAAGCCCTGCAATCACGGCCACCATGAACACTACACTCTCATACGGAATGGATCCAACCACATCTAACACAACTGCCAGAGCTGCAGCTACTCAGTTCTGCTACATGTAAGAGCTCATTGCTGTTCTTTAACTTCCATATTATCACCAATAGACAACTTCAGTGTGATTTTCACCAGAATCAAAACTGCTATTTGGTATATCATCATTATCAAACATAGGATCAGAATGTGGGGGGTTGTCCCCTCCTTGCAAGCACTGCTGTCCAGGTGATCCAGAACTTGTGCTGGGAGTCGTACATAACCCATGGTAGGGAAGCTTAGAAGCTGACATTTCAGCATGTGCCCTTTTCTGCCCCCCCCCATCGCTTGCAAAAACAAGGCCTCTACACTCATACTTTCTTTTCTAGCATTCGTTCAATCACTTCCACCCCACACACACTCACAGAGAGCAGTCTGTTCTATTTTGCAAAGAGGTGGGAGCAGCACTTAGTTATCCATGCAAACACAGACAAGGACAGGTCAGGATGAAAACAGTCTGCTCTGTCCTCTCCATCCTTGTACAGAAAGACAAAACAATAATCTCAACCAGGACAAAAGAAGATCACTAGCACTGTAACAGTGGCAGTACCTCACAGTTACGATGTTCTCTGGCACTACATATAACTGACAAATAGTAGTACTAATTATGTAAGTACCTAGCCACTACTCCTAAGATTACATTTACAATCACTCTCCCACTGGTAGCAGCTTTTCAATACAGGCCATAATTTCAGTCTACTTCTTAAAACTTTCTTACTACTTGCCTGCAAGCAATATAAAGTAATTAAAAAAAAAAAACCAAATATGAGAGGAATCTTATTCATCACCTTACATACCCCCTTGAGGACTGAAAACATCCTAGAATAATGCGACTATCTTCACAGTCCAATGCCCAGCCATTTATCCTAATCACTCACACTTGCAAAGAATTAGAGCAGGTTTCCAAACAAACAGCCAACATAGTAGGTACAGCACACTGCTCTGCAGCAAAGCCTTCCTCATTCCTTTCAGCACCCCAAATTTGTTGAAAAGCTTAGAATTTAAAAAAAAAATGCAGAAAGAATTTGGCGGGCAGCTTTGTTAAGAGTTGTATGCATAAATTTCCCTTGGTTTCAGGCAGCAGAAGTTGCAAAAGGGTATATATGATGTAACTGTGGGGAAAAGTATTCATTGGGTTTTGAGTTCTGTGTTCCCTTCAGTAATTGGCTCAACTACGTCAAAACCCCTTACTAGTGCAAACCCTTAACTGTAGAAAGATTCATCTGAAGTCCCTTCCAACTTAAATTACTCTATAATGCCATGTATTCATACAGCATCAGCACGCTGATAGTGCAGAGAAAGGCTACATTTATTAAGTAGAAGCGAGGCACCACCTGCAATGCTTATTCACTCCTTGGTTCTAAAAGGATCAAAGTTCCTCCGTGACTTGCCTCCTCTCCATTTATCAACCTGGCTTCTCCGACTGCTACTTCATCAGTAAAAATCACTCTAACACATCAGAAACATTTCAGGAGAATAAATAAAATCTGTGGATTTCTCAAAAATAAAGTTGTATCTTCATTATGAATAAAATACAAGGTCATAAAATATCCCAGCACTGCTATGTTAGCAGCAGGGGGAGCTATGAACGCAGTAATGACAGCCAGTTCTGAACTACTGCTATATTTTTAAGTGCTTCAATAAAGCCAAATACCTGCCTTAGTTGCCGGATGAGTTAAAGACTGACTATGCCACAGTTAATGGAATGCTTCCAGAGAGGCAAAAACATCTGTACAAGAGTATGACTACAGGATGGTTCTGAAATACACTGCCACAAACTACAAAATCTTAAAACCTACCAAAAATGGGAGGAAACAACTCCCCCTCCAGCAGTTTTGCTTTCTCTAAGGTAAAGGAAAAATATTCCCAGCACTTTCTGGAAACAAAGAGAAACTACCAACCTCATGAAACTATTAATTATGGACGCACCCATTTAGTTCAATTTTTAAAACAGCCATAATTCATGTTGTGTTGCTGGAATCACCTTATACAAAAAGACTCACTGTATGCCTACAATGCATTAATTTCCTAACTCACATAGCTGAAATGATCACAACTTTAAAGTTATCACTAGCTATTCACATATTTCTTAGCACTTCCCCGCAAAGAAGCTAAAAATAATTTTAGCTCCATTCGCTTAAAACTTTCAATAATAGTAAAAGCAAAGGAAATGTAGTTGTGATTAACTTCTGCACAACATATATTTAAGCTGTAGAAAAATGCAACCTTAATTCCTGGAGCCTCTTTTTGAACCACTTGTCCATAGTTCAGGTTGCTAAGTTGTCGTTCATTCCTATCAAAAAAGTAAAGTGAGCTGCCCCAAGAGCAGTCCCCCATTTGTCTGACTGCTTTCACCTACAAAGGAATAATCTGTTCTGTATCAATTCAGAAATACTGCCCAGACACAGGATATGTTTTGTGGATGAGTAAATGTACCATCTGAGATGGTCCATTTTCATTCAACTCCACTGCACTAAACAGAAGAAAACACCAGTCGTACAGGTTTTTCCAAATCATCTGTTCCTTCATTTTCCATTTTTTTGTAAATGAGACACTTCCAAAATAAACAGAAACACAGGAACTCATGATGCACAACACACCACAGTCACAAATGGGTAACAATTTGAGAGATACAGAATACTAAACAATACCAGTATTGTCACAATATATTTGATACTAGGCTGCACACTCTCCTCTACCTGTGCACTGCCTCCCTGTGCTGCCTCCTCCTCAAATACGGACAGTGCTACCTGCACAACCCCTCTGCTTCAGAGATACAGTTGCTGGGACAAACTCAGCTTCCCTTCTCCAGCAAAATGCTGATGCCAAGCAGAGCAATGGTTTGCAGAGAGAGGGCTAGTAGATCCCTAAAGGGAACTCAATGTGGGTAAGGGTTATGCCAGGTTAGGTCACTGGGACCAAGGAAACAAACAAACAAGAAACCCACTCCCCCAAAAACCCCAAACACAAACCAAAGCCCTTCTCCCCACAAAAACAGCAAAAAACAACACAGATTTGAAAATCTAACAATAAGTTAGCACATCGATGACATGTAATCAAAGGTCCCCTTTATTATTAGTCCCAGAAGGGCAGAGAAAAGGACCTCACTATTTCATGATCTGGAAAGCACCACCATGTAGGTTTCAGGTATGCTGGCAAGGAAGGAGTGGTGGTGTTTTTGTTCGGTTGGGGTTTTTTTTAGTATCATACCACACACCTTATTGAACCACTCTAAAAAATCTAGCTTTTAAGAAGTGCAGCAACACCTTGTAGATTTACAGATCCATTGCGATGATGCACTTCTTAAAAAGTTAACCCGCAATCTCCTCCTGTCACAGTTCCAGACCATGACTCTACCACAGAAGGATCTTCTGACATATCTTTGGTTACAGCCCCTGGAACCAATATGATAAAGTGCACAGCATCCTACACAACGAAAAGCCCATCTTTCCAAAAGAAAAACAGCATACAAAATACAGATTCTAAATCCACCTTTTAAATCCATTGCTAAATGTTTCCATCATGCAACGTCTGAATAGGCTGCAATGTTGACAAAAAAAGTCTGACGAAGAAAAAGCATTTGTGAAACTTAATTTTTAATGTTTTTAATCAAATTACCAAAATCACCTGATAGACAAAAGTTCTCACTAATGTAAAAATCAAATTACACTACAGCAATACACTGCAAACAGCTAACATTAATTAAACCACACAGACTTAAAAGCATTTAATCCCATAACTGTACAGAAAGAAACAAAAATTCCAAACTCTGAAATCACAGTACAAGGAATCTTGTAAAACTGACTCCAGAGTGACAGGGCAGAAATATTAATTCCATTTTGCTTCTGTGAACGGAACTCTAGTGGTAGTGGTAAAACAGAGAATCTACCACATTAGCTCTGTAACAAAGATATTTAGCTGCATTCTTTCAGTAGCAGCAGAGTTAAATCATATGTTCAATAAATAGGCCAAAGAATAATCCACATACAACATACATTGGATCAAGAGCAAAAACAGAGTACAGCAAAGAGAAGTATGTCAATATACCTTGAGCGCTGAAGACTTCTTGGAGAAGCAGGTTCATGACCTGCCTGCTTGTCAGCTATTACTGGCTGCTGAGGTGCTGCTTGTGAAGCTGGTCCTTGTTTAACACCTGGAGTAGCAACCTGTAAAGTTAAAAATTTCATTAGATTTCCTCCACAGTAAGTATCAAGCATAAGGACCGAAGGAAAACACATAAATTAAAAGTTTCAAGACCAGTGAGGTTTTTTGATACAAGGTATTTTGTTTACAGAATTTTTATACTCTTCACAAGTTCTTTTTTTTAAAAATCATCTCTACTTCCACAGCTGTGATAGATAGCTTTTTCTACTAAAATAGAAAGAGTACTTAACAGACATAAGTGAAGAAAATTTAGATCTGACTTGTCAAAATATTGCAAGTTTATTAGGTAAAATGGTTCAACTCAATTGCATTTTCTACCATATCCTCCATGTGAGCACCAAGCTCATTTTCAACCTCAGAAGAACTGTTCATTACTCAAATAAAAATTTTCACTTAAAAAGTTAGATGTTTCCTACAGTGTCAAGAGCAGAATTATGTCATAACCATATTATAACATCTCTATCAGAAATGGAAAAAAAAAATCTAAAGTATATCAGTTGGCTACTCCTCCTTTTTAACTTGTCAGTTCTAGACTAATGAATGATTAAAGAGTCAGCTTTTTGCTTTTCCTTTGTAGTACACATCCACATTTAAGATACTAAGACACCAGCAGCAAGATACAGTCTTTTTTTCTGTGAATTCCTGAGCTACAACAGGATAAAAAGTTTGGGAATGTGCTAGTGTCTAAGTTACAGTAAATGGAGTTCAAGATACTTTTTTTTCCCCCCCATACTCTGCATACCTGTCCCTTTTAAAGTATGTGCAAGAGAGGAAGCAGCTCCAAAATTTATCCCCCACCCTGGAAAAATCAAGCTAACAATTTTAAGAAAGAGGGAGGGAAGAAAAATGGGTTCTAGGGATCCATAAACACAAAATGCATAAATCAGGCAGCCTGTCTGGCATTTGCTGACATTAAGTTGGTGTAGATTACTAACTAGTGGTCATCTGAACCTTCAGAAATTCTCTCAGTTTCAGAAACAGACTCCTGTGAAATAAACCACAGACAGCAAGTCAGACAGTATCTACTAAAGTAAACTCAAGACATAACTTCATTTATTTAAATATACAGGAAATCTTAATGTTATCTCAAACCTACTTATACGTCTAAGAGAAAAAGCCACCTTCTAAAATTATCATCAAAAGCCAAAAAAAGTCTGAATAGCACATGAAAATCTCATGGTTCTGGAAAGAAAGCAAGATCATTATAAGATCACTCAGTGTGTTGAAATCAGCAGAATTAGACAGCTGAGGAGGCAAAACAGTAGCAGTTCATAAATTGATTTATGAAAAAAGTATCTTTATGAAATGTATGACATGAAGTGCTATTAACGCCGGAATTTTGCTCACCCTGTGGACATAACTATTGAGGCTGCTAAACAGAAGAACAGTTTCAAAAGGAAAGTACATCACAGATAATACAATCACCTTGCAGATCCAAACTAGACAACTCACCAGCTCCTTGGTAAAAATAAAAACAAAAATTGATTGTAAAGAAAAACTGGGATTTGTGAGATAAATAAGCAACAAACACTTGTAACTATTCCCTATTTTCAAAGCCTTTCGATGACTGGAAGTGTACCAAGAACAGAAAAATAATAAGGGCTAAATAAATTTTTAAAATACTCTGTAAGCAACATTCTCACTGAGCTTGACAATTCTGTGTTAACATGCTTCACACAGTTATTTTTCAGAAATTCAGAACACTTTCTATTCATACAACACAGGCACAGCTAAACAGCAAAATGTGATGCCTAGGATCCTGGAGTCTGCGACACCTGAGCTGCCATGTTCATGCAGCACAACTCCAGGCTTGAGTTTAAAAGCAGTACAGAAATGTTCAGGCAGTCCTAAGTAACAGGCCCTACGGTGCAAAGGGCACTACACTGATCCCAGAGCTAGCTTAAGTATCTGTGCATCTGGCACTGGGCTCTGCTAGCATGCTGCCAGCTCAGTTTTGTCTACGCCTGCTGCACAGAAGCACTCTAAGCCAACTAGCTTGTGCTCTGAAACCAAGCGTGTCCTGGCACAGCACCACATCTTTATTATGTATAATTTACCTCAAACTCTTAGAACTGGATAAGCTAACCTGACTGACATATCCAAAGGAGTACCAAAACAGACATGCTCACACTGGAGCTATCACCACCTATGTTCTCATCTCAATCCCATTTTATGGAATTGAATTATGTGAATACAAGAACGATCAAGAAAGTTCTTTC
>NW_010138676.1:22808-23335 GCF_000699245.1 Pterocles gutturalis
GAACCACAACTTGTTACTTCTGGGACTATCACACAAACAATTCATGTTAATATTTCAACAGCTCTGTTGGTAGCACCAGATTTGAGGAACACAAAACCAAAGAAAAGATCTTGCTGTCACGCATTACTACTAATTCTGTTTAGCTGATTGGTCAAGCTACTCAAGGTATCTAGAAAACAGAAAGCTTCTATGGTTATAATATCCTAGTGTAGCTGGGAGTGAAAACTTGCCAATGTAAATAATAATGCACAACAGTCCATCAGGATTAATAGCATTCTGAAGCAAAGACTTTATAGCTTAGAATGACTGAGAAATTTACTACACCTAACAGTTTGACTGCAACCATATTATGCGTGCTTCAAAAATAAAACACATGTGCAATCTCACCTCATTGTGGTGCAATCCTAAGAAAAGACAGATTAAAATATAGTAATTTCAAAATGTGTCACAGTATGCTCATCAAAATATAGATGTCACCACTTCCAGAAGAAAGTGCGCGTGCATATATATATGTGTGTATATATATA
>NW_010138677.1:0-1129 GCF_000699245.1 Pterocles gutturalis
GAAAACATCAAATCCAAGAAGTTACAAGCTATTTGCAAATCACTCGTGATCATGCTGGAGAAGATTCTGTTAAGATTGGAACCAGCTTTAATGCAAGTCCAAAGCTCTGCTGTGATACCATGGTGCACATGCATGCTCCTGACTCCAAGCTGGGACTGGTAAATTTGATGGCAGTCTGTTTTGCCATGCTGTCTTTCAGAAGATTCAAATAATACTTCTTGAGAAGCTGCCATCCATCTTTTGCCTTCTGTGATGTTTTGCATACTGCCCATCCCCCCCATCCCAAACAGCAGCAAAGGAGCTTCCATCAGGTGCCAGCAACACACTTTAACAAGCAAGTTCCTAAACTCCATGGAGCAAATACGCCGCTGGAGTTTGGAAAGCCCCAGGCACGGCTGTATCACTGTGACGGCTTATCCCTGCTCAGGAATGACCCTCAGAATACGTGTTCTTTACGGGGGAAGGAACCCATCAGGTGTTCTGCTTGTAGGTAGGGATGCCGTGACTGCTGTGACACAGCCAAAACACTCAGTGGGGTTGGGTTCTGTTTCTCCTCCTCTAACCACACTTAAATGTAGTTAACTAACCAAGCTTGGCTATGAGCAGGGTAAATGTACCGCTTCTTAAAAGGGGGCAAACACACCCTTCATACTTGGAAGCTGTTTGAATAGATCTGGGTGGCAAAGCACAAGCAGCAGGCAGGACTGCACATGGTTCAAGAGTGCTAAGCATCACCCAGGACAGATATCCGGTGAAGCGAGGAGACAGCAGGACAGGAGGCAGTCTGAAGCAGCCAACACAAAGTCACGCCTAGATAGCTAATGTGGATTCCCACCGAAATAAGATTGGTTTAATCATCATCGACTGAATTTTTGAAGTCCCCAGACTACAAAGAATTAGCAGCTCATGGACCAGCCGAGTGCCGAAACTACCAAATCAGTCCTGACCTAAGGCAACAGCTTCCTGCTCTGCAGACCCACAGTCAGAGCCAAGGCAAGGGGAAGTGCTGTTGGAACTCTGCAGAGGGAAGTGGAGACAAATGGAAAGGTGTGAAGGGCAGGCAAGCCTGAAACACGTCTATTGTATAGGTGTTGGCTTTGTCACATTTGAAAGACATTTCTGTTAAAAA
>NW_010138678.1:0-424 GCF_000699245.1 Pterocles gutturalis
CAGAGCTGGCTGCTATTGATACCTGGCCCTCGTCAGGGCTGGGCGTGGGGACATGGGTGAGCCCACGCCACGGGCCCAGGGTGGCCCTTGGGGTCCCCTGGGTGCCTGCCTGTCCCCCAGCACCACCCAGATCCCCCCGGAAGGGTGCTGGGGGGGCTGCAGTGGGGCCACGCGCCCCCCTCCTGCCTCCATGGGGTCCCATGGCCATACCAACTGTCCCCAGCACACTAGGGACACTGAGCCACTCCTGTGCCCAAAGGGGGCACAGTGCTGTGCCCAATGGGGACACTGACCTGTCCCCATGCGTGCTGGGGACACTGACCTGTCCCTGCACCCAAGGGTAGCAGTGAGCTGTCCCTGTGCCTGACAGTGGCATGAAGTTGTGCCCAACAGGGTCACTGAGCCATCCCATGCCCAGCCCATC
>NW_010138679.1:0-9473 GCF_000699245.1 Pterocles gutturalis
AATATATATATATATATGTATATACACACATAGATTTTACTTTACACACATAGATTTTACAATTCCCATGTACTTTTAGGGAGACACAGCTGGATGTGCTGAGAGCTGACCTCAGCTGGATGGAGTTGAGCACCTTGTTCCCTCGTTCTCACCTCACCTTGTGTTCAAAACCAGGTGCTCCCCTGCTTATGCCTCAGCAGAAGTGAATCCTTTGGGTGCCCGGGTTTCAGCTCAACCTGGTTTTGCAGCAGCTCCTAGAGTGCTGTCCCTTGTTCTTGTGTTTTATAAGAACTCCTCAGTTCTGAGTTGGAGAAGAGTGTGGGTGCTTTCATGTTGCAGGGAGACTGGTACTGTAGAGGAAAGGGAGGGTAAGTCCCTGTGAAATGGGGTACAGCATCCCCCCGTCTTCCGCATCTCCCTGTAGGCTATTCCCAGTTGCACCTGGGCTTGTGGATACTGGGAATTCTTTCCCCAGTTTGAGCTGGGCCCCATTCTCAGATGCTGTTTTGGCAAGAGCATCCAGAAGATAAGAAGAAGGGTTTGTGGCTGGTTTATGGGATTACATCCTGAATGCAGACAAGTGTTTGCTCTGAAGGAGGAGGGCTGAAGGATCTTTAGTAGCTCTGGGGACCTCAGCTAAAGGAGGAAGCTCTTGAAGAGGAGGAGGGTTTGTTGAAGAGGTAGATGAGGCAGAGAGTTTGCTGCTAGGGATGGTGATAACTGAGGGGATTTAGTTCTTCTCTAGGTTGGTGGAAGAAAGTTGATGAGCTATTGCTTCCATCTAAAAATCAATGAGGTCTCCAGGCTGTGCAAACCAATGGAGTATTTCTAGTGAAGGTGCTTGGGGTCTGGTGGTGGGCAAACATCCAGAAGGGTGTCACCTTGCAAAGATGCAGATGTCGGTGATGGGAAAGCACAGAGCAGGGAGGAGTCCATTGGAAAGGGAAAGGGCTGCCATGTGGCACCCGGACACCTCTTTGAGGAGGGTGAGGGAAGGTTAAAACATGGGAGGAAAGATCTGTGGTAGCTTTTAAGCACCAGGGAAAGCTCTAAGCAGGATCTCTGAAGGCAAAAAAGTGCTGGTAAAGCTTGGAGTTGAGTCTGTGCTGCCAAGGCCATTGAAAGAGTTGGTGGGTTTTGTAGGTAGCTCCATGATAATCAGGATTTGGACCAAAATGATGCATTCAAAACAACCTTGAAGCTTAAAGTTTTTACTGAGGCCTGGTTTCAGGAAGAAGTCATAGTTATATGAGTGCTTTATTGCCTTGGGACTGGTACGCAGATGGCTGTGTCTGTGCTGCTGGTGGTCCCAGTTCCCTAACCACCCAGATACTGCAATAGGAATTGCTTCTTTTCTTTTTTTAAGTTTTTGTTATTTTTTCCCCACTTCAAAAATCTTACTTAGTCACTAGATCTACCCTTTAATAGCTTTATTTAAAGCTAAACTTTATTATCCTGCCATTTCTCTCTGTGGTTAAGAACCATGGTGTTAACTCTTTTCCTAATGCATATATTTAAGAATGTAATAATACTGACTAATTAGTTATAAATCTTTCAAACATTTCTATGCAAGGTAAGTGTTCAGCACCTTGTTTAATGGCTTCTTTATGAGAGAGAGGAATTCCTGTGTCAAATGTTAGCGTTAGTACCTTCAGCTGGGATAAAACCTCATGGCCATGGCGAGTCCTCAGAGCTTCCTGGCAATCAGGATTTCCCCCAGCTGCAGATTATAATTAATGTCATTAAAACACCCATTCCAGGTCATTGTGGGGTCCTACACCCTCATTCACGGGGAGGGAGCAGCCGGTACTGAAGGCATGGTAGGCTGTTGATCTCGCTGTTTCTAAACTCTTCTCACTGAGCTGTTCCTCCTGTTTTCCATCAGACCGTGGCTCTGTCCTGCAGGATTGTCAGATCCTAACTTCTGCCCTCACTATTTCCCCCTCCCTCTGCAAAGGGGCTTCCAAATAGGATTGCGAGAATCAGCCACTGTCACTGTGACAATTCAGTGAAAAACTGAAGAGCATCCTCCAGGAATATTATTTGCAACTATTTATACAGTCAGCTATAATTGGGAGGCTTAATTCATGCTCATTAAGTCCTTGATGGTGCTTGATGAGAAGCGCTGCAGCAGGGCTGTTACTGGTTATTCCAGCTGCTTACAGCAGTGAAGGCATCACCGCTTGCCTTGGCTTGAGCTTTTCCCGTCCCACCAGGTGCTGGTGGGGAGGACATCAGTACCAGCTGTCCTCAGGAACAAAGTCTGGTCTGGATATTGGGCTCTTGCCAGAAATTACCTGCTGTGCCCTGGTAGCAACCAAAATCCTGAACAAAGGGATGAGGTTTTAAACTAGCATGTTCAAAAGATGGCTTGGCAGAGAAGATGCAACTGGCTGCTTTGACATCTAGGTTATTTAGCTGGGAATTTATGTGTCAAAAGCTTAAAAGCTTCACCAAAGAAAATTTAAGAAAGCACCATGTTTCCAACTAATTAAGTAATGTCAGGCAAATATAATTTATTTCTCACCATCACTCATGTCTACAGCAGAATTATCTCATTTTTGATTTCTAATGACTTTCTCTCTCTCATTAATCTGGCCATGAATTATTTTTATATAACTTTTTGGCATTGAAGCAAAGACATTTTTTTCTTTTTAATAAGAACAGCATCCCTAGAAAATTCTGCATCATCCTTGAAAAAAAGGGGCAGGGAATCCAGTTTGGGTTTCATGGCATGACTCCAGCCTCTTCCTCAGGAACCTTTGTGGGATCTAACCCAGCTCTTCCTCAGGACTTTGGTCCTTGCTCCCCAAGGCCTCCCCTGTCCTTTCTTCTAGTACCAAGCTGGGTGTACGGGTTCTCGTTTGGTCTTTTATCCCAACAAAAGAAGAGGTTTTTTCCTGCAGTTCTCAGGGAATTTTGTCAAGTGCTTTTGACAGAACATCGCTGGTTTTTCTCATAGATGCAGGCTACTGCAGAGGCTTTAAATTCGATTCCTCCACCCATCATCTGCAGCTCTGTCCCAGGGATGTGTGTCCTGGTTAATGGAAGCATTAGTTTTAGACTGCTTTGGTTCATGTCGTGGTTTTTCCTCATGGTTTGCTATCTGATGTTCCGCTCTTTTCCAAGTCCCTGGAGCAAACTCTTGGGATGCTCCCGTGCAGGACCGGATCAGACATGTAGCTTGCATCCAGCATCCCAGCTCTGACCCCAGAGAGATTCATCCCCAGTTCCTTGCTCTTGGAGCTTTCTGCTGGTCAGAGGTGAACAGGGATAAATCAGTAATTTAGAAGTCCACACTCTGCCGGGGTGTTCTGCTCTTTTCCAAGTCCCTGGAGCAAACTCTTGGGATGCTCCCGTGCAGGACCGGATCAGACATGTAGCTTGCATCCAGCATCCCAGCTCTGACCCCAGAGAGATTCATCCCCAGTTCCTTGCTCTTGGAGCTTTCTGCTGGTCAGAGGTGAACAGGGATAAATCAGTAATTTAGAAGTCCACACTCTGCCGGGGTTTTCTGCAGCAGTGCGTCTGAGTCCTTTCTCCAGCCAATGCAGACCTTGAGCCCTGAGAGATTAGCAAATACCCCTTCTTATGAAACTTCCAGCTGCAGATCAAAGAAACTTGGGCAATTTAGAAAGGCATCCAGGTATTGTGTGCTTTACATATACTGCCCTGAACCTCCTGAAAATTCCTTTGTTTCCAACCACTGCAGAAGCAGAGCCTGCTACCCACAGTCACCAGGAGCAATCCTCCTGCATCTCCCGTGGGAGGAACTGCCGTTTCCAGCCAGCCCGGGTTGCTGCAAGCTAACCTGCTTGGCAGATGACCTGGGCAGACAGCTAGAGCTGCTCCAACACCTCCTTGGGGAAAGCAAGAGGGAGAGCACAGCCAGAAAAGCCAGCAGGGAAATGCCAGGCAGGCAGAGCCTCAGCTGGCAGAGGCTCCTCGCCTTCAAAGGGTGAGATGGGGAAGATGCTGCAGGCAGTAAACAGATCGCTGAAGGGTGATATGGAAAGCATGGAAGGTAGGACTGCGTAGGAATGCCTTAAATATTGTCTTTCTGTGCCCTTTGCGTGGGCTGGGGTTGCTTAGAGGTGCTTCATATGTAAGAGGATTTATGGGAACCAGTGGGTCATGCCCACCAAGACAATAAATGCGTAATGTAAGTTGGATATGGCTGACTAGCTGCAGCTCTTCAAACTCTCATCAAGAGGGAAATTGCACTTCTGGCTGGTTTGGGATAGAAGTCATCACCTCCAGCTCAGTTTTCCTAGTGCTTCACCAGCAGTTTTCAAGGGGAATATGGTTACAGCTGGCTTGGATCTACCATGGGCTGCCTCTCCCACCTCTGGCCTCTCGGATGACCAGCCAATGCTGGATTCCCAAAGCTGAGCTCAGGGGGAAGGTGAGCAGGTGAATGACATTCCTGTGGTTGCAGCCCTTCGAGCTGGGGGACTCCTGTTGGAACCTGACATGTCACTGTGAGGACTGGGACAGGCTCTGGCCGTCCTGATCTGGGTCCAGGGGCCCACATCTCTGTGGGCACAGCAGAGACCCTGTTGTTTACAACCTGCTGTAGGAAATACAGAGTTGCTCTATTCCGTCTTACTCTCCCCTCCTTCTAAGCCAACACAAAATTTGAAAACCAAAAAGCCTGACAAGGAGAACTCCCCTAAAACCTGACGGAGTGTTTTGGGGTTTTTTCCTCACTTATCCTCCCCAGATTTTCATTGTTTCCTATGGAAAATCCACTTCACCTGTGGAAAACCTCTTTACAGAAACTTCCACGTAGTTAAAAACTAAGAAAACAACTTTTTGGAAAATGGAGTGGCACTAACTCTTGTGCTGATTCTGACCCATCACGTGGCAGCCAGATGGGGCAGTGGGGATCAGAACAAGGACTGAGACAGCTGGATGTGTCTCTGCAGTGGGAGGGGAGGCAAAAACCCTGTGTCCCAGCTGGTATCTGAGCAGACTTGCAGATGAAGGTCTATCAGGTAGATAAGGAGATGTGCTGGAGCTACTGGGCTGTACTGGTATGCAAACCCGTGGTAACTGCTGTTCAGCCATGAACTAAAACAGAACCAATGGCAGAAGTGTCAGACTGCACTTGGCTTCCTTCAGTCACAAGAATGATGGAAAAAGTGAACTTCAAGCCAAGTACGAGCACAGCTCTGCTAGGGGGGAGCTCCAAAGCACAGATCTCCTGGGGCTCAGCAGCACCAGGAAAGCCTGGGGAGGACAGCCCTGCTGAGGTGCGGGGTTGAATTTAGCAGATACCTACCCAAAAGCTGGGGCTGCAGTCATGGGCGGCTGTAGGTGTGGTGCATCTCCATCTGCAGTGAGACATGAACAATTCAGGATCATCAAAGAATAATACTATATTTTTTCAGGTCTTTGCATCAAATTCCAGTGTGGAGGACCAGATCCTCAGCTGGGTGTAAATCAGCCTCACGTTGCACTCTGCAGCTGAGGTTGTCCAAGGGACTTCAGTGGATCCACAGGCCTTATGGTGTCTGGAGGGATCTGCTTCTACAGAGCTTCTAGGCCAAGTACAAGTCTTCAAAATCTTCAAAAGACAGCAGCAAATGCCTGGGCAGTCTGGTACTTTCCTCCTGCTCCATCTGAGCAACCTGGTGGAAATGGACTCTTATTCCATCTACCTCGACATGGCCACAGATGCAGGAAGGGATACAGTTATACAAGAAATCCAGCTGGCTTGGGAAACTCATGTGCCATGTGTCGGGCTGGCGCTGCTCATCCCTGGAGGGGTAACAGTGCGGGGATCTCATCACTCCTCCTCTGTGTATATTTGCTTTGTACTGCTTTGTTTGAGAGCGTGCTTGGCAACTCGGTTGTTCGAGTATTGTGCTGGAAAACATTCAGTATTTATGTATCAACAGTGACTAACAGTCTCCTGACAGTCAGAGAGATGCGATTCAAACGGTCCAGTGGGGATGCAGGGTGAGGGGTCTGGCACAGGACCTCTTGGAGTAAAGAGGTCAAGGCTGGGACTTGGGGCATGAAGACTGGGCTACCTGGGGAAGGAGAGGATGTGCAACACCTGTTGAGTGTCTGTGTCACCATTTGTGGCAGAGACCACAAATAGTCACTAGTGAAAGGGATTAACCCTTGTGCTCATGTGTAGCCCTTTACAGATGAAGCTGACAGTCCCTGTTTGGGTCTGCACGGACCAAACCAGGAGGTCATTGCAGAAGGACATGTTCAGAAGTTCTGACTGTTCCAGGGACTCAGCTTCACTTTCTGCCCTTCTCAAGGTAGGATAATGGTGGGAGACTTTGATCTCTGTGTTTCTTGGCATTTCACAGGCACACTGGAAGTTTTATAATGAGGTGCTTTTCAAAATCTGCTTTGGAAAATGGGATTGTACAGCTTGGGCTCTTGGCATTGATTTTCCTACAGAAAGTTGACAAGAACTAGGGTCCTATGGCCTCTAGCTTCAAAATATAAAAGCAATTTGCTTGCACTGGTACTGCTGGCAGCTGGGTACCTAATTGAGATCTGGGCTTCAGGATGAATCATTTCTGAAAAATGTTACTTCAAACATTTAAACCCCAGATGCTTGGGCAGTTTGATTCAGGTCTGCACCCCTGTTAGGAGGGCATCTAAAAAGCAGAAACAAAATTCTGTGTTTTGGGAGGCTTGGTTTCTGTTCCTGGATTGTTTGGATGGGGTTTTTTTGGCACCGCTTACCCTGCCGGCATACCTCTGTTTTGTTTCCATCCTGACAGCACAGCTCCCAGTTCTGCCTTAGCTTACCTCCATGGTGTTACATCTGGTGCAGCGCTTGGATGCTGCAGCCGGATGCACATTGCTGTTCGCCACCTTCACTCTCCTATTGTAGAAGTGTAAATAATGATGTGTGCTGGGAATAAATAGTACATTCAGGAAGATCTCATAGGCTAGAAAAGATTGACTAATTCTTGGCACGGGCAAGTTGGCATAGCCGTGTTGACGTCAAGGGAGCTGAATAGATTAATGTGAGCAATGTGGCTGGCCCTGTTTCTCCAGATGTTCTGGTGAATGCCTGCAGATAATGAATCCTGTCTGGAAATCTGCAGAAATGTATGATTATTTGTGGATGAAGATGGTGTTGCAGGGGTTGCTATGACCAGCTCTGGGCATGGCTCAATGCAGGGCAATATGCAGCCTCCCTCTGCGTGCTGAGGCATCGAATGCTGCCAGAGAGACCCCAACTTAGCTGTGGACAAAGCTGTAGCAGCCGCTGCTGAAGGTGGATTTATCAAGTGAGTGATCATAGCTTGCTGCTTCTCAGGGTGTGTGTGTGACATAAACATCTATTATCTTCATCTGTAAAATTTTTCCGTGGCTCACCTCAGGGCAGATACTTCTGAGAGCTCAATTACAGGCAGTTAGTTGCTTGACAACAATTCTGGCAGATGCGAGCAGAATGCGGGCGCTGTGTCCCCGTCAGACAGATCTCTGCTATTAATGTGCTGTCATCAAGTGGTGCTTCAAGTCACCTGGGAACCTGCTGGGTGTCTCAAGGGGACGGCAAGGGATACAGCCTGGAGTGTGAGGTCCTTGTGGCTGTTACACGAGGTCCCAAGAATTCTTTGGCCACACTGAGACCCATCGAGATGGAAAGGCAGCATCCCCGTGTAGTGGTCAGCCCTTGTCCCCACAGATTGTGCCGTTCAGACACGAGAAATTCCATCCCTGCGCCCTAGGTGCAAAGGGTTAAGTGATTGACCCAAGGACATGCAGGAAAGCAGTGGCAGAGCTTGCAATCAGCTGGGGGTTCCCTGCCCTCGGTACACGGTTCCTGTTTACAGCACTAAAACAGATACAAACCCCGTCTGAGGGCTGGACCTCTGGTGTCTGGAGGGATCAGAGAGCAGATGCCACAGCAACCAGCTGAAACAGTCCCTCTGTGCCAGAGGAAATGGCCCCTGCTGTCCTTCACCTCTGTGTCTCCTCACCTGGTGGGTGGCTATGATGAGGAAGGGTCTCTGTAGTCTCACAGCACCCAACTGATTGCCTTTTGAGGCAGCTCTCTAGAAACCTCCTGCTCTGCTGACTGACCCACTGTGGGTAGGAAGGGGCTAAGAGTCTCCTGATAATGATCTGGGATCTTCTAATGCTTTATTTATTTAAAGAGACTTTCATTCCCCTTCTAAAAGGCAGTGGAAGGGCTCTGCATGGCCAAATGGCAGCTCCAGTGATCAATCAGTTCCTCCTAATGTCCAGCATCCCGCAGCGGTGAAGGGTCACGATCAATCACGCCCTATTGTTATTACATGATGAAATTGTAATTATGGGAGGGAAACACCACACTGCACTTTCCCATCCATCATTCCAGAGCTGCACGCTCAGGTGGCACCTCTCAGTCAAGTTCAGCAAAGTACTCAACGAAGGTCCATCGTCCCCCTCTTTCTCCCTGCCAACAGGCAAACCTGCCTCCTGGTTTGACACAGGCAGGAGCTGAAGCAGAAACCAGGTGAGGGAAAAATGTGCAGAAGGGAGGTTATTGCACCAAAACTCTTCCAAGCAAATCCCTCAAGTGTCCTTAGTGTTTCACTGGTGCCACAGTATGTCCCCCAACCAACTCATGGCCTCAGTCCATCCCAAATGAATGGTCCTCAGATCCACACAAACAGGAATTATTTCTTTTTTGATGGCAATTCTAAACAGTTTTTTTTTTTTTTAAATTAAAACAACTTGAAGATCCTGGCAGATGACAAAGGTTAAAAACAAGACAACAATAACCCCCTGGAGTTTTGACTGCCCCAAGATGAATCATTTTACTAGAAACAATCTGGAAGTTCTGAAGTGCCTCTTTTGATCAGTACATTAAAAAGACTTTGATTCTGTTTTGAAAATACCTGAAAAAAGTGCCTTTAGAGACTTTTTATATATGAGAGAAATGAATTAAGTATTCTGTAGTCAGCTAAAGAAAATTATTGTTTAAAATACTGGTCAGGAGCTTCCCTCTTACTTTGAAGGGGTGGAACATCTGTCAGAAAGGAGCCTTCTGTGGGGTGGTTGGATGGATTTAGATGACCTCAAGGTCCCTTCTAGACTATCTTCTGTGACCCCATGGCATTAATCTCTGTTCTAATGGCCTGATCATTAGTTATCACTGGATAAAGGAAAATGTCGTTTGACAATACCTTCCTGGCTGCATTTGCACAGGCTGCTCCCAATGTAATGCATGAAGGGGTTGGTTGTGCACCTGTAGTGATTTTTGGTTTCCACTGAACATTGTTGGGAAGCTGTTGCTCACTGTGTTGAGCTTGGATATGTTCCTGCACTGCCCTGGAGCACAGGGAGAATAAAATACCCCTTGTACCCCCCAGCCTAGACCTCCCCAACAAACCCAATAAGTGTTGGTGGGTCCAGGTGCCTTGCTCTGGCTAGTGAGGATAGAGGGGACCCAGGCCAGCTATAGAGGATAAGAAACTTTCAAACAGAACAAAATTGAAGGGGGG
>NW_010138679.1:9514-22013 GCF_000699245.1 Pterocles gutturalis
TCTTGCAACAAACTACTGAGTCATCATGTCCCCTGGCCAGGGAGTCTCTCCAGTTATTCTTAGACAAACCCTGTTTATAAAGAGTTCACAAGAACAGAACCTTCATTGACCTAGAGTGTGTATTAGATAAATAATAAATGGGAATAAAGTATCAATGAGTGGTGTCTCTAGCAGACATCTGTTTTCTGGCTGGCCTGCAGCCATACCTCTCTGGGCTGTGATCTCGACAGCCGAGTGAGCTCAGCCCAGGTCAGCTCTTGAATGGATCCGAGCATGCGGATGGGTTGCTGTGCTCATGGGAGCTGTGCGCTGGGATGGCAGGCATGTGGGCTTGATGTTCACCCATACCTGAAAGCAGAGGGGATGACAGGCAGGTCATCAACCTTCCGAGATACTGTATTCTTGAAATCCTAGACTCACTGACAAAAATTGGTGGGTAGGTGTGTGCAGCATGTGGATTAGCTTCTGTCTAGAGATCACTCCTCAAATTCATGATATACTCCAGTGTTTTTATGGGGTGCTGAATGGCAGAAAGCCACCAGAGTCGCTTCTTGGCAGGCAAAGAGCATAAACACCCAAACAAATGTCAATTGGTGCTATTCCCTGAAAGGAGCCAAAGGTGTAGCAGATCTTGGAAGGGTTTTAATAAAAAGGAAAGCAGAGGCGTGCTTTTGCAGTGATAAAGCAGTTTCAGATGGTGCTGATTGATGTCAGCTGGGCTTTGGCAGAAAGCGAGAGCAGCCCCTGAGATGAGCAGATGTGGGCTCTGAATCCACCTGATCTACAGGAGGAGAGTTTTTGGTTTGGAGAACTAGATTCTCCTATCTAGAGCACAGATAGGAATAGTTACAAAGGTCCTTCTTGAGGTAAAGAAGCATTTCTTTTTTTTTCAGTTTTACACCCTCATTCCTAAAAGTAGACTCAGCTGTGCCTTCAGTGCCCTTGAAAATGTGGACTCACCCATTGAAGGAGTCCCATAGCTGTCAGTCCGCTGTCCCAGTTCTGTGCACACCGTGACTAGAGCTGAATACATCTCGTGATGTGAAAAACAGTGTCTGGGTTGCAGCTGGGGCGGTGGAAACAAATCTGCTGTCCCAAACAAAATATCCCCTTCAGGCTAGCATCCACGCTGGCTCAGGGCTGAGCAGAGCACTTTGCTGCTTAGCTGCACTTCAAAGTGTTTTTCCTTTGGTCCATCTGCCCTCTGCCATCCCTAGTGCCATCAGCTACTCAAAACCAGGATTTCTTTCCCATCGCAGAAGGCAACTTGGGAAAACTTGCCAGAAAGGCAGCATTCCCTGGGCTCAGCCTAGAAACCCCTCTTCTCCTATCTGCTTATCTCTCCTTTCCAGTCCTCGACTTGCTGGCATGGCAGCTTGCCCCGGGCTGCGTGTTTCCTCTGTAATGCAGGTTTTGGGGCAAGGGATGAAACACCTGGCATCATTGCACTCGTTCAGCCTCTTTGGAGGAATGCTTTGGTTTTGGGAAGAAATGAGGTGGTTTTGTCCAGCCAAGCTCGGACTCGTGGGTTTTCCCAGCCCAGGGAGGGATGTGGGAGATGGTCCAAGGTCCCTCTGTGCTTTCGGGGTTTTAGTTCCTCTGTAATGCAGGTTTTGGGGCAAGGGATGAAACACCTGGCATCATTGCACTCGTTCAGCCTCTTTGGAGGAATGCTTTGGTTTTGGGAAGAAATGAGGTGGTTTTGTCCAGCCAAGCTCGGACTCGTGGGTTTTCCCAGCCCAGGGAGGGATGTGGGAGATGGTCCAAGGTCCCTCTGTGCTTTCGGGGTTTTAGTGCCATTTTCAGCGGATCAGCTGCAGCCGGAGCCTCGTTCCTGACACATCACTTGAGCTGAGAAATATCTTAAGTGATCCTGAGTCAGCTTTGCTGTGGAAATGAGGGCATGATGGCAGAGGGGGGGTGTCTGTTTTGCTTTGAATTAGCTTCTACTTCTGAGGCCTCAATTACACTTGGGTCATGATTTCTAGAGTCCTTTTTTTTTTTTTCTTGTGAACATTAAAGCTAGAAATGGAGTATAAATTAGAGAGTTGAGAGTTGCATATATAGTAGTGTGCGTCCTTGTGCTAGTGACTTTAGAGAAATGCCAAATATAATGGATTTCATGATAAAAACTGGGGGGGAGAAAAAAAAGGGTAGTTGTGTGTTGACAGCTCCTGAAGTGGAGAAGAAGTTGTGTTGATGTTATCATCTACTTAATTACATGTTTTGAGCCCAAAAGACTTCACACTGGCGATGTCGTTGGCTGCATGTAGTTTTAAGGGAGGGCTTATAAGTAGTATCTGGCCTCTGAAAAAAGGCCAATTAGTCTAAATGACACTTTAGCCAAAATGACAGAACATGAGCGATTGCCTCGGAGAAGGGTTGCTAATGGGTGGCTTTCGGTTCATGCCTGTCTGCTTGAAAGCTGTCAGGAATCTTATGTCAAGACAAGTGGTTTCTTGTTTCCACTCCTCGGTGGACGGAGGGGAATTGGCCGTTCCTCTCTGGTGTGCTCCAAAAGGTGCAGACACCTCCCTGCCCCAGGGGGTGGAAATGGAGCCAGAGCCCTTCGCCCGCTGTCGGTGAAGGGTCAGGGCAAGGTCCAAGGGACTGAGCAGAGAATGACCCAAAGCTCCCTCAAACCCAGCGTCTACCCGGTACTGCCATCGTGAAATACTTCCCCCTTCTCCTCTGTGGTTTTCCACCTTCACCTAGCTCTGCAGCCCCTCTGGGGGTCAGCACCAGGAGCCCATCCTCACCAGGCGTGGGGTCATCCTGCAGTAAAGTGTTGGGTCACACCTGGGCATCAAATTCCTCCTCAGGTGTTTATCCTTGCTGGTTTCTCAATGGAAGAAGTCCAAAGGAGACACCTTCATGCCTTGGAAGACCTGCGTTAGAGCCCATGAGTGGAGCAGGACTGGGAGAGCCTTGGGAGAGCTGGTCCCTCCTGGCTGCTGAGACAGGCGGCTCTGGAAGCTGTGGGTCTTGGAGATGGGCATCTAGGGAAAATGCCAGCCCTTGTTTCACCAAAGTGGCGAGAGAAGGAGCAGGGCAGCTCCAGGTGATCCATCTGCACTGGGCATGGGGACGAGTCGGGCTAAGAGGTGTTGCCATGCCAGATTTAATTCAAAATAATGAGCTATGGAGAGTCACCAGGGTATTGGGGAATGTGAGCACTCTTTCAGGATGCTCACCCACAGCGTGGCTGCTGTTTTGGGACAAAAGCTGTCAACCACTGTGTCACCTTGACGGGAAACAGCAACCAGTAGGACCCAGCACCACAGAGTCCTCTGCGAGAGCCGTGCTTCAGCTGCGAAGCACCACAGCAGTGGAAATGAATAGGAACCTCAGGGCTGATTTCCCCATCTTGAGGCTGACAAAACTCCACCGAGGTTATAACCCAGCAGCAGGAGGGACAGCACTGGAGCCTGGGGGGGATAGAGCCAGTGTTCCTCTAGCACAGCAGTCACAAATAGTGCTCAGGTGGGTCCCTTAGCTTTCCTTTGCTGCTGTGCTGAACTCCATAACCTCCCATTTCTCCAGAAACTTGCATTCAGGCTTAATCTTCTTTTAAATTTATCTTAATTATTAATGCAATCCATCTGTAAGATATAATAGAGGCTCAGAGTAAGGGAAGGGATGAGGTTTTGGATACATTTGAAGTGCCCACTGTATTTTATATTTCTAATACTGGAATGTTTAAATGAACAGAAAGGTTTTCCCAGGCCCTGAGTCATCAGCCTATTACTGAATGTAAGGTACAGCATGACTAAATAAGATCCAGGGAATTGCACTGTATATTTAAGTGCCCCTCCTGTGCTTGCACGTGTGAAGAAAACCTTCACGGGTCTCATCTGCCCGGGCCATAGCATCACAGGATTGTTTGGGTTGGAAGGGACCTTTAAAGCCCATCCAGTCCCACCCCCTGCCATGGGCAGGGACACCTCCCACTAGCCCAGGTGGCTCAAAGCCTCGTCCAGCCTGGCCTTGAACCCCTCCATGTGCTGCGGTTCCTGTACAAAGCCCCGAGCCAGGATCGGATGCAAACCCCAAGGAGTTTTCCTGTCCCTGTGCACACACCGAGGGGGGCGGGGGTCCCAGGGAGCACAGTTCAGCCCCGGTTCTGCCACTGGCCTTGGCAAATGGCTCACCATCCCCAGCTCTGCAATGCGGATCATTTCTTAGGCTGTCACAGAGCTTTTAAAGGCTCTTGCCTTTTACTAGTGAAAAAGAGCTGGAGTGAAAGGGCAGAGGACACAACCGAAGAGGAATTGTGCCTCCAAAATACTAGGGACTGAGCCAGAAGCAATTTTATATAGTTTTGGAATCCTAAAGCCATGCTTAGCAGTCAGCAGAAAACTGGGGATGCTTCCAAACCGTGGCTGAGGCTAGCAGAGACCCAGTGTCAGGTGTGATACACCTAGGCCAAAACTAATTGCCTCAAAGAGTAATTCTGCTGGGTGCAAGCAAAATACTGTTTGGCTTGTATTTACACATTGTCTGAAATCATTTGTCAACAATCTTCTGTAATTAGATCTTGATTTAGGCTAATCATTGTATGTCTTGTTAACTCAAAGTGTGTATTTAAGTCCCCATTGAACGTACTAGGACACAAACATGTGCTGAAAAAATATGAAATATTTTTAGTGGCGTCACAAAAACCCTGAGCTGAAATAGTCAGCCTTTTTGCTGTTTCAACCGCTGGCAAAAAAAAAAAAAATAAAATCCATAAATCAAATATCATGAGCTGTCTTCAATTATTTTGCCATGCTGGGAAATTAGTGAAAATTCCACTCTGGAAATATGAAAGCAAAATGTGCCAGCGCATTAAAGTGTTTTAAAGCTACTGCTGAAACAGTGGTGACATGGTGGCTTTGTTCCAATTCTCTATCTATCTGTTGGGGTTTTTTTTTACCTTTTGTCCCTACAGAAATTCCAGGACTGAGTCAATTCTGCAAAAGTCACTCATATTCCACCAGGACTGAATTTGCAGCCTTGCTAATGTAATTAACGTCTATTAAGCAAGTGTGTGCCCTGAGTAGCTTAATAGGAAAATCTAATAATGTTTCCTATTGGAATGTTCCCTGTTAAATTGTCAAAGTGCTTCAGTGTATGTTTTCTGTGGGCAGCATTGTTTAATGGAAATGTTACACAAATTAGTATTAGACCCTTGGTGAAGTGGGATCTTTAATTTAATTTGATTTTACAGCCGGGACGCAGACCGATTGCTGCTTTGGCCTTGCCAGCATGCAGCCAGGCAGAATGAGGTTTTGCTGCGATCACCTTTGTAATGACTCCTCCATCGCTCTCGCCTACAGAGCGGCCGAGGCTGGGTTATTAGCTGAGCTGTAAATGGCATTAATAACGTCCTTGTGGAGCAATAGCCGGGCAGGATGGTCTCCATAAAAATAGGAATCCTGTGGCTGACCAGTGTTTTGTTTTATTTCTTAAGGTGGGTAATAAAAGAAGAAAATGGAAAGCTTGTGCCTTTGTTTTCGTTTGGCTGGCGGGCGATGGAAGTGGAGGTGCAGATGTTTGGATAAAGCCCTGCTTGTTCCGCGGGTGCCGCTGCCCACCCCGCTTTCTGTTTGCTGAAGCCCCTGGTGAGTTTTCTTGAGGTTTTAGCAACGGTGGCTCATGGAGCAGGGCCAGTGCTGAGCTCCCCGGGGACACTCGCGCAGAGTTCCCTCCTTGACCTCGACCATGTCCCCAAGGCGGCGGAGGGAGTTCCACCACCAGCCATGAGTGCCCACACCCCGATAATGTCTCTGTCGTCCCTGTCTTACCCCTGGGGGAACTGAGCTGGGAGGAGAGCGATGCTCCCATCCCCTCTGACCTGGGCAAGTGGAGAAACCCCAAAGAAATGAGCTCTTTCTCTTTTCTATGGCTGCACAGTCTCCTTGGCCAGGGCTGGCTTATAGGGAAGGATGCCAGGGCTAGTAAATGCCCAAAGTTAGCCTCTTCCCTACAAAATCATAGAACGACAGAATGGTTTGTGTTGGAAGGGACCTTAAAGCCCATCCAGTCCCACCCCCTGCCATGGGCAGGGACACCTCCCACTAGCCCAGGTTGCCCAAAGCCTCATCCAGCCTGGCCTTGAACCCCTCCAGGGATGGGGCATCCACAGCTTCTCTGGGCAACCTGGGCCACTGCCTCACCCCCCGCACAGGAAAACATTTCTTCCTCACATCTCATCTCAATCTCCCCTCTTTCGGCTCCAAACCGTTCCCCCTCGTCCTGTCCCTCCACCCATTGATCCTGAGCCCCCCCATCTCTCCTGTAGCCCCCTTTAAGAGCAGGAAATGCAAACTCTGTGTGATGGAGATGCTGGGATTGGCTCAGGCCGGGATGGTGCAGCTTGTGAGTATTCAGTCTCAGCAAAATCTTAACTAAAGAGGCAAGATTTCTTCCTCTTTTAGTTGTTTCTCTTCTGGAGAGAGGAAGGGCTGAACATCCCCCTGGATTTGAGGAGAGCAAGCAGAGCAGTTTGTTTAGGAAACTCACTGAGATGGTGCAGATTCTATGTGAAGGGAAAAGTCTGCTTCTGTCTTCAGGATGCTGCTTTATCTCTCCCCAGGAGGAAACTGCCGGGCCAGAGATTCTTAAATTTTTCATCATGCAGACAAAGCTGTTTCCTTCCCTAGCAAGGTGAATTTCTTCAGAGCCAGCTGATTAATTCTCTCCCATGCCCCATCTTGCACGTTGGGTCTCGCAGCGCAGTTCCTGCTGTCCCTCTTCCAGCGTTGGGCGCTTCACAGAAGTGTCTGAAGTTGAGGTCTTGTCCAGGTCTCCTCCTCAGGCTGTGCCTGAAGAATAGCAAATTACTGAACACACTGCTGAGCAGCCCTCTCCAGCCCTGCTTCCCTTAGAGCACCAACATGCGTGCAAGCATCTAACCCTGGCTTGGCCAGCCAGTGCCCAAGCCAGCCCTGAGCCCAGGACAGCCAGGTTCGATTGGGATTTAATTGTATATTCCCCTAAAGCACTGGCCCAGCAACCTACCTCTACCTGCTCTAGTGTCTGAGGTTCCCTGGGACCTTGCAAAAAAGCCCCATGCGGAAGGCAGCAGTGTCCCTGGGTACCGATCCCCTCCTGAACGCTGAGATGCTAAAATGAAGCTGAGAGCCCAGGGCTGGCCACAGGTTTCCTGGCATGGTGAGCCGGGGGCTGGGAATTGGCTGTCCTGGTCTGAACGAAAAATTGGGTTTTTCTTTCAAAAAATAAGTTGGTAGCTGTCTGTGTGATAGACAAAATTTTCTCTCTGGTTTCAAAAGCCTTTAAACAAAGCTAGCTGTGAATCGATTGCAGTGGTGTGTACGGGCAGGGGAATAGGACGGGAGGGTAGGCAAGGCAAATTATTTGGGCAGTTCTCAATGGAAAATGGTTTAAATAACAATAAACCCATTCTGCCTGCTTGTGAGATGATGAACGTTAAATCCCAGTATCCTCTGAGAGAAAAGCCCCTGAGTAGTGGCTGCTTTGACCAAAATCATCGAACAGGGACATCTGCACTTCTTGTGTGGCTCCCATTACCCGCTGTGAGTGTCTGTACCAATATAGCGCCTTTATCGTAGATTTCTGCTTTTGCAAAGGAAAAAAAAAATAGTTGTTGGTTCCTCACACTGATGAATCTGTAATACCTTTGCTTCATTTTGGTTTTTTTTTTTCCATTGGTTGGTTTTTTTCTCCCATGAAGCCGTTTCAGAACTTGGCTGGTCTCACTTCCACTGTAAATTAGGGAAACTGAGGCAAAAAAATGGGGCTGTGCCTTGTCCGAGGTCATAAAATGAATAAATGACAGAGTTTGAGGTTGAACCCAATTTTTTTCTGCTTCCATCTGGCTGTGCGGAGACTTGAGAGGGCACTGAGGGTGCTTCCCCCCATTTCCCTCGCCTGTGAGCCAAGCTCTCCCCTCGCAGCAGGGCAATATGCCCCGCTCCGCACCAATTAATTCATGATTTATGTCTTGGCTGGAAAGCCTTACACACAGGCAGATCTGGCAGTAACGCTACTTGATAAAATCCTTCCATTTTCTTGATTTGGTAATTGATGTTAGCAGTTTAATGCCCGCACGGAGCGTGTTTTCATACTGTCAGCACGAGCCACGTGGAAATGATCGATGAGATGTTGGGTCCTTGGCAGGAGTAGGGACAAGAGAAGAAGCTGTCTTTCTCTTGAAGTATTTTGTTCTTATTTAATAGCTGCAAATGCAAACAGTCACGCTGGGACTCCCCTGGTCCCAAAGCCTGATGGTCTAGGAGCAGCATAAAGAGACCTTTTCTCATACCTGAGGTGCTGCTGCCTTGGGTCCTCACCCACATTATGTTTTTCTTAGTTGAATATTGCCACTCAACTAAATTTAAATTAATCTATATCCTATGGGACATCATGTTCCCTGAGAGAAAGTTTTTGTGAGTGCTGGGTGACACAGGGATGGTGGGTCGGAGGAGACTCTGTGTGTGTGTCATCACTGGTGTCATCTGGGTGTACTTGTCCTTGATGCACTTCTCCTAAACACGAGATGACTACAGAAACCTGACGTCTGCAGGACATGAGTCACTTCTGTAAATATGAGGTAAGAAAGTTGCTGTTCAAGAGGAAAATTAACAGAAGCTGTTGTCTGGGGTGGTGGGACACCATGCACCAGCCACATCCTAGCCATGGCATGGCTGTGGTCTCCGAGGAGATGTCATTATTTGTTTGTCCTTGTGCAGGCTGCAGCTGAACTTCCTGATGGAGGGCTTGGAAGCTGCCATGGTTGGAATCTTCCTGTGATTGGGGCAGTGAAACTAGAAGTAGAGGAGTGAAAAAAGAGGATGAAAAGTGGAAAAGAAGAGACAAAGTGGAATATTCTTCTAGCTTTAATCTGCAGCAAAACCCTAGTCTGTGTGTGTGCTGTTTGATTTTGTCAGAGATGCTCTTGTCACAAAGACCTTTTTCCGCAGGGACAGTATCTGGGTGATGCTGATACGAGCAGGAGTTTTGGATTTGTGATGGGCTATCTGGTTTGAATCAAATAAAGAACCCCTCTGAATCCCTGCCCAAAACACAAACGGAGCCTGCAGCATGTTAACAAGATGAGAAAGTCTGGCCAATTCATTTAATCTGTTCCAGGCTCCTCTTGGCTTCCAGGTGTTCATCTCGGATCACAAGCCAAAACATCCTGGGAGAGGCTCATGCTGACATATTTCCAGCCCATCTGATAAGGCTCGCGCCTCTGTGCCGGCATGCTGCTGCAAGATTCCCACTCTGCCTTAGCCAGGGATGTCGGGTTAGGGCTTCAAGGCCAGATCCAAACTATAAATGTAGAGATATGGGTTGTGTCAACCAAATGCCTCACCAGCTGTAACTCATTTGACCTCATAGGGTAACTAATTTTCTTCTCCAAAGTCCTACCAAATCCTTATGGAAGTTTCTCTCTTTAAAAGGATGTAGGGGGCTGTGCAAGTGGGCAGCGCCACCTGTACATCAGTCAATGCTCTGAGAGGTCCAAGCTCACCTCTGTCCCCAGGTAGGTCTACATGGTAGCCACATGTTACCTTAGAGCTATGCTAAGGCTGCTCAGGTGTGTCCAGGCTCTCAGGTGGACTTAATGAAGAAGGGAGAGCCCTGTGCTAATGCGGGAACTGGTTTGGGGCTGGTGGTGGTCATGTTCATCTGCTTGAAGCACATCAGCTAAAGTCGCATCCCTTACAGCAGAGCAAGAAGCACTGAACTTGGACTTCCCCGCTCTTTCCTGGCTCTCTGAACTCTGGCTGGCTTTGGAGACAGCAGAAGACTTTGTGGTGGGGCTCAGCAGCTTCTTCTGGAAGGAGGAAGCACCCCTAGGTGTGCTCAGCCTTCCCAGGAGCAACCTCCTCTAAGGAGGAGGTGGAGTGTTGAAGGGGGGAAGACTCATCCCTGATCTTCCTGAGCACTCTGTGGGTGTTGGACTGCCCCAAACGAGGCTAAAACTCAACCCAAGGGACTTGCCTTTGCCACAAAAGGCTGGCTTTTCTCATAGTTGAATTGAAGATGCTTCAGACTGACTTTTCAGTGTTTCTCTAAATTATCTGCCTACCAACACTACAACTACTTGCAATTTTTTTTCCCCCCAAAGAGCTGAATCTAGTCACTTTTTTCCTCTAGGCTTCAGAGGAAATGAAAAGGTACTTAACTTATGTTTTATTCATTGCAGTCACTATCTCTTGTTAATTTACTTACATTATTTACAGAATTTTAAAGTATTTTGTGTGTTAGGCAGCATCCCAGGCCCTATAAAATGCTAATTTTCAAACTGTATTAGAGGCAAACATCTTTTTTGGGCCTCTAGGTAGACAAAGGGTCATCCCCATTCTTAATTTATTTTTCATGATTCTATATATAAATGCAATAAAGCCTGCTTGAATGGCAGATCTCAGACAACCCAGCTCTCTGTGTGGTTAAATTTTATGGAGATCCATTGTGGCTGTGTTACTGGTACAATAAATTTAATTTTTGATCTAGTGCCCTTAATTACTAAGGATGACTGATCCTGCTTTAAGTACAGGAATAACTACCTTGGATCTTTGCCCTAAGTGGGAATGAAACATAAGGTTCAAAAAGTTCAAGTAACTTTCTGAAAAGAAACTAAGTTTTATTTTCACAGTTGCACTTCCTGATTGCAGCGAGAGAGGAAGTGGGGGGAAACCCAAACCCCAGAAGGCTCTTAATGTTTTAGGTTTTAATCTTGTGTCTGTGAGCTCTTGGCAAATTGGTCCTGTTCCCAGCCTGGGGATGTCTGAATCTTTCGAAGTGCCGGGACAGTCAACACCATAAAATTGGGCAATACATGAAGATTTAGGGACATTTTAAGATACTCTGAATCATTGTGACATGCCTGAACTGTGTGTTTCCTGCTGGTCAGTCGTCTCTCAAGGTTTAAGGCCAGTCAATAGGAAACACTGGACTTGAGATCTCAGTGTTTAGCCTGGCAGAGTATGGCCACACGTGTGTAGCCATCGTACCATGTCCTGCGAGCCCCTCTGTCACGGCGGTTATTGCCACCGGCGTTCTCGTCCTTCTCCCAGATGTCCCTTAGGTGCCTCAGTGGCCAGCTGGGAGGCCAGGGGTGGTCCCACCGCTAGCAGGGAGCAGGGCTTGTTCAGACCCTTGTTAATGGCTCTGGAGAAGTCTTAGGGGACAATTAAATGTTTTGATGGGAAGCATAAAAAAAAGCTGGGCAGCGGAGCAAATCACCCTGCGGGTCTGGAGTTGCTTCAGAAGGGAGGCCAAGGCTGGGGATGCAGAGAAAATGTACCCCCCTCTGAGGGCAGGGAGCTTTCTGCAAAGGCGTCCTGGTTTGGGCTGGGACAGAGTTAACTTTCTTCACAGTAGCTAGTGAGAAGCTGTGTTTGGATTTGTGCTGAGAAGGCTGATCACATACTGATGTTTGCAGTTGTGTCTGCAGGGGCAGGAGAAGCTGGGAGGGAGCACAGCCCCAGTGACCAGCCCAGGATTCAACCTTAGGTTTGGGATTGAGACCAAACTGGCCAATGGTCTGTTCCATCCCATGCCCGGCGTGGCCAGGGGAGAGGTGAGGCTCTGACTGGAAGTCCTCTCTCTTGCTCCGGGTTGTTTCCCTCTGGATTGTCCATCTCTCAGGGTTGTCTCGGTCTCTCGGACATTTGGGGTCTTATCTCTGTTCTGGGATTGTGGTTTCAGAACCTGGGCTAGTGGGAGGTGATCCTGTCCATGGCAGGGGGGTGGAACTGGATGGTCTTGAAGATCCCTTCCAACCCAAACCATTCTGTGCTTCCATGATTCTAACCTGCGGCCCGAGCACAGGCAGCCCATGGTGCGCCTTTGAAGCCTCACTCCTTGGAGGCTGAAGCCAAATTCCTGGCACCCCACAACACAGGTATCTATTGCTTCACTTAAAAAACCTGCTCAGTGACACAACCAGCTCGTGAGCCAGTATGTAAAACGGTGTCAGCAGAGAGAGATGTGGCCCTGCACGTGACACTTGTGGTATGTGATATTGTGGTATGACAGAGGGTGGCTCAGCCCCAAAATAGCACTGGGGCAACCTGTGGTGTGTGGGCAGCTGCTCCTGGAGTTCCCAGTGGCACACCACTGCCAGCAGCGAGGCAGTGGTGGCTGTCACTGGGACAGAGTAGACCAGGACATCATCTTTCAGGCCAAGCTTCTCCCTCCATACCACTTTTGCCATTCCTGAGGTTGTTTTAGGTGTAACTGGTAAAATTCTGCAGAGATGTTTTTGGAGGGAGCAGTTGTGATGTTTCCAACTGTGATGATATCTTTTTTGGAAAAATGACAGCTACTTTTTTTTGGAAATGACTGGGAAACCTCAGAGGTTTCCTACTGCTGAAAGCCAGGAAGGTCTTATGGTGGGGCTGTTACATGCTTCCAGCCCTCCCTTGGGAAACAAATGCCTGCAGGGTGGTCCAGTCCAGTAGACACTGCAGTCCTGACCACTTTCTCCAAAAGAGCACCCCCGGGGTTCAGTATTGGGACCGAT
>NW_010138680.1:0-13647 GCF_000699245.1 Pterocles gutturalis
CGCCGCAATTAGAGCGGCCGGGTCGATGGCCGCTGTAGGGATCGAAGTGCAGCAGGTGGTGCGTGCCAAGGTGGAGTCGCAGCCTCGAGGGTGCTTGTGGGCTCCCTGCCCGGGTGCTGCGTCAGAAGCTGGGCCCAGCGGTGCAGAACAGACACACAGATTCCGGGCAGAAGGTTGGCATCTTTTGTTGTGATCTGGCCCGGTGCCTCGCTTAGAGGCTGAATGTGTCCTGCGTGGGATACGGGCCATCTGCATGTCCGCTTTTGAAACGGCAGCCACTTGGCAAAGGCAGCCGAGCCCAGTCAAGGTTCACATCGGGAGGAATTTAGGATGGAGCTTCCTGGCAGACTAAGTGGTGAGCTGCCCTGGGGAATGTGTTCCTGCCCTCCTCTTGTACCGGCGCTGGTGCTGTTCCTCACTGGCTGGTAAATAGCCTAATAGGTAAACAGTACCTGAGCCGTTTGAAAATTCGGGGTGTGACAGTTTTTCTTTTTATTTAAAAAACCCCCACATTTATTAGTATTCTAGGTGCACAAAAGGAATTTACAGTCTCAGTCTCTGTCTGGCTGTTGTCCAAGGCTAGGAGACATGCTAGTTACTCAAACAACCTTGAAGCAAACTCCAGGAATTTCACCCTTCTGACTGGACCCAGTGACCAGAACTCGGTGCTTTTCTGGGTGGAGTTCAAGCAGTCATTACTGTGAATAAGGACTGCTTTTTCTTTCTTTTTTAAAATTATTTTTTATTTTATATTTTGCTAAGTGCCACCAAGGCGACAGTTTCCTGCCCTCTTGTTCACAGTTTTCTGCTCCCCTTTTAATGTCAAATCTGATATTTGCACCACAAGGTGAGTTGATTCAGGTCTGATCTGCCAGGAAAATTTTTTCTTCACTGCAGACTTTGTTTCCCCTGCCAGATAGATTAACTTTGCTGTTAGGTGGCTAGCTCTGATGCAACACAAGTGCTGGATGTTCAAGCAGGGTGGGAAGGAGCAGAGCCGTTCAGTTAGCTCAGCTGTGGTCAGACCTCCCAGGCGGCTTCTGCTCTTGAAACTGGACCCAGTGGGTTGCAACTGGCCTACAGCGAGCAGAGCTGTTCTCAATTAGCTCAGCTGTGGTCAGACCTCCCAGGCGGCTTCTGCTCTTGAAACTGGACCCAGTGGGTTGCAACTGGCCTACAGCTGGTGTTGCCTTTCCTGCTCACATACTGCTCCCTGTGAGCCAAGTGTTAGAACTCATGGGGCTGAGTGAGAAGCTGGTTCAGGGAGCTAGTGCAGGTGAAAATTAACTGGTTGATGTTGAGGGTAAGTTTTGACTATCATGAGGCTTTAGCATTGGGATAAATTAGAGTTTTTTTAAAGTTCACTTGTAACCGAGCTACTGTTTCAAACTGGTGCCTTAGGTGTTTTTTAAGAGTTACTTCACAGCTGTAAATGCTACAGAATATTTTTGAAAACGTTATCTGATGGTAACTGCCTGCGAGAAGTACAAGAAATTAGTACACCCTGTTTGCTATGCTCACAGCCAGTCTTTCCAAAGCATTGCTGAGCTACCAGAACTAATTCCAGCCTACTGCTCAGAAGAGTGTGTAGTAATACTGTGCTAGGTCCTGCAATGGGCTTTCTGAAGAAGAGTTTTCCTATGTAACCTTTTCTTCTTCAGTTACATCTCTGACTTTCTCACATGGGCAGTGGCATTAGTTCTGTAACTTCAGTAGGGAATCATAGTCAGCAGCCTGAAGAGCTAAAGTCTCAGGTTAATTGATCATGAATGTGCCCTAGTGACATTTTGAAGGACCTTTGGAAGCCTTATTATTCAGGACTAATCTATTTAAAAACTTGTACATTTTCACACAACAAATACTTGGTTTGCTGGACAGCTTTTCCACCACATTGCTTGAGATAAACAAATTGCTTGAGATAAACCTTTTCCACTGTCCTCCAACTACAGGTTCATTGTAAAGGTTTTCAGCTCTACAAAGATGTTCAGGCAGGAGCTAGCTAGCTTGCTGAAACAGTTACATTTCAGAGGCAGTATTTACCAATGCTTAACCTAGCAATGGCAACTAGAATTCAACAGTTTGAACAGTAATTATGTCAGCATTACTAGGTATTTGGATAGCCTCCAAATTTGAACCAAAATATACTTCTTCAGTTCCTGTTATTTTTGCTAACATTTATCAAGCCCTAGCTAGTTATGTCTATAGTGTTCCGATACTTTTGATTTAACACTAAGTTTTGTTATGTTCTCTAAAACCATACAAAGCAGAGCCCTGTTAGGAATTGGTCTGTGCTGCACACTGGGACAATCTGGTTTTCCTCAGTAATCCCAAGGGGTGAAGGTGTGTTATTCCACTGCTAGATATAGTTTTGTTTGTTCAAGTATTTCTCATTAGCATAGCAGTTTTAATAGGCAATTAACTGATAATTCATATGTTGTTTGAGGTTAATCTATCATTAAATGTGTCACATACAGTGGGGCATGACTTTGAAGTGGCTGGTGCTTTTCCGGTTTTTAAGTTATTTCTGTGAGGAAATTACTAATCCAGGCCGGTTATTTTGTGCTTGACTAATGTTATGGGCTGCCATAGTGTATGTTGCCTCAAACAGCTGTCACCTTGGCTATAAATTGCAGTATGTAAATTGCAGTATTTTTGCTGAACCAAGTTGTCAATTTAAGTATTGTTAGCCTAGGGACAAGGAGTGCTTTTTTTATTGACTTAGTTGTTTGCTAGGTTTTATAGTTCAGTAAACCCTATTTAATATCTTCCTTTTTTTTTTCCAATTAGCTACTCTAAATGCAGATTTTTTGGAGGGAGCTGATGGAGCTTCCTGTGACAGGTTGACACTCGTTTAGTGTTTCAAGCGGCATGCATGCTTGAGCCTATGCTGGAAACTGGTCAAGGGCTTGGCCCACCGCGGGCACTCAGCAGTGCTGTCCTGTGCTGGATGTTACCCAGGGGACCTGGCTCTGCAGAAGGCCTCTTGCCAATGTTTGGCACTGCCCACGCGCCCCTGCAGAGCCTGCACCGTCCTAGGCTGTGGGGCAAAAAGTGCCGCTTGCATGCTCACTGGGGTTTCAGTGGGTGCTCAGTTAATGAATTTATGACTTCCCATGTATGCTCCGTTTCCATAGCCTCCTCGTTTGCAGCTTTCAGTCTCCTAATGCTTTGTGGAAGCACTTGAAAACAGATACCTGCCTACTATAGCTCCATGATAGCTGACATTCATGGAACTCTTTCTTTTCTCTGCATCACTATCCTCCGTGGGGGATGGATTGAATTTCAAGGTGCCTGCAGAGGTTACGAGGGACTGTATTTCTTTTAGAAGTGATTTTTTTCCTGCATTATGAGGCTATAATTTCAACTTATATCATTAACTTGCATAATAAACTAAAATAAATTTAACTTTTATAATGAATGCCTAAGTATTTTGAAATGGAGCTCCAGAATTAGCCATCCAAAATCAATTAAAATTTTTAACAAAGTATTACTAACTTTTCCATTTCTTACTGTCACAACTTGAATCTGAGCTGAGTCTTTGGTTTCAGCCCCTGTGAATGATGCACAGGCATACTGTGAGGGTTAGTTGCTTAATATTTGCAGGGTACCATGAATTATGACTATGTGGTACTGATTATTTGCTTGCTCATGCCATGGTGGTAAGCAGTGTGTAGGTACCCCTTGACTTCAGCTATGAAATCCTAATTGCTCAACACTTGCTTATACTCACTTTAGACATTAGAATCTGTTTTATTGAAAGAAAAAGCAGTTAATGAAATTTATTCACTGCTCTCGCTCTCCTCTTTTCTCAGTTTCTGTGCTCTACTCTCTCACTTGCTTTTTTTCTGCTTCCCTCTATTTTCAGTTCTTTGTAAGGGCCTTGTTGCTACAGTGCTCTTTTGCACTATCCACAGAGCAGGAAAGGAAGGAAAAAATAAAGAAAAGCTAAACCTTTTTGGATGTTATAGGGCTTCTTGGTCTTGGGAGAGAGACTTCCACTCTGCAGGTTCAGGCACTGGAGGCTTTGCAAGGGTTTGCAGCAGGCAGGGATATCTTACTTTGATCCACGAGATGTCACCAGAGGGTAACGAGTCACTGGAAGTTTGTATTAAATTGGGATTCAAGCTTACTGTACTGTTTGTTAAAGAGAAGGTCTGTGGACAGGGAGTGTGGGAAACACCAGCATTCCTTATGCTGGCTAATCATAGGATGCCCCAGGCAGCAGCATTTTCTGTGCAGCCAGCCTCCTCTCTTTTCCATTTTCTGGGGCTTTTTTATTGTTTGATGGGACACCTCACTGTAATGGTACAAGGCAGCATGCTCCATTCCAGCTAGCTCCAGTGACAACAATCATACCACAAAACAACCCTTACCTAATTACTGATGAGTGGCAGAGAGATGGGATTCAGAGTGGATGATTCGTGGCTTCAGTGAACCTGTGTGACAGGTCAGGTGGCTTGGTTCTTTCTGTACCTGTTTCGCCTGACCTTTCCCATTGAAAGCCCCAACTGGGTATTTTTCAGGATTGCTAAACTGAAGTCTTCAATCTTCAGTTTCCTGTTTCAAATGCCTTTCTGTCCCATTTTCAAATTCACAGCTACTAAAGGTTTATTGTTATTATTATTATTATTGGTTTATGTACAGTATTACCAGAGTGTTTCTGTAAGGTGCAACCAGGTGAGACAGGCTGACCTGATCTAATTTGTTGGTGCTGTCAAAAGGGGTGATTGTGTTTCCCTCTCCTCATCTGGCCTCCTGCCTCCACTGCCTCCCCTGCTCCAGCTCTGGTGCTCTTCTGACACTTCAGTGATTAATTCAGCTCACTAAGCCAGCAGAAAACTGTATTTTGCTATGTGAGTCCTCTGCTAACTTACTGACTAGAACTATCTGATCAAGGGGTCCTATTACTACCAATATTAGGACCAATGCAAAGAAGGGAATGAGATAATAAGTAACAGCTTGATCTCCTTTCCCTGCATACTACATCTCAAATTCTCCTTCTGTTCCCTTCCCACGTCTGCATGGGTTGCAAGGTGTCTGTTAACCAGTCAAAATAATTTTAGTGAATGTAAGAACCAAGTTCATAGTCTATGGAGAAATAAATCACTGAACCTGCTCATGGCAGAGTTCAAGCCATTCCATTTTTGTCCTGCCTGTTTGGCAGAGGTTCAGGAGGTGAAGGTCAGTGAAGTACATGCTCTGGCACCACTTAAATGTGCTAACATCAGCAGTTTTGGTATTTTTCTGGATCCTTCCCCACTTCTGTGGGATGATGCTTACAACTTTGTAATGCATCAGGATTTCTAGTAGTTCAGCTAGGTGAGGTGAGTTGCTGGTCCAATCTACAGCTGATTTGGCACCCCTGTTCACTGAAATACTTTGCAATTACCAGCCTCCAAAAAAGTCTCCTTCAAAGTGAGCGAACCACTCCTGTGACCCTGGAATTTCCAAGAAAGTTTCTTCTACTGGATTACCCAAGTCCCTGCAAAAAGCAAGAAATCTAGATGTTACAGGATTTACTTTGCTTCACTCTGTCACAAACTCTTTTATGTTCCTTTATGTTAATGACATTGCTTTTAAAAGATAAAAGAGGTGCAACCTGGCTGCGAATAGACATGCCATGACTTGTTAGACAAAACCATATAGATAATCCAGATTTGTATGCCATGCATATAGATATCTAATAGTGTACACACACAGGAGATCTGCTACACTCTACAGAAGATGAGAAGTATGTTAGTAGGGTAGCATGAAATGACAATACTATTACTATGTATGCAGTTAATAACTATGGATCTTAGCTACTCTGTTCTGCGTATCATGACTTAGTAGTTTAGCCCAGTGGTATATATGCAAATATGGTATTTTGCGAGGGGGCCTGGTCTTCAAAAGTCTCTAATAGCTCTAGCTGGAGATCTAACCATTTTGCTGCAAAGCCAGAAGGCTTGTAGCACTTACAGCAGACTGGGAGTGTCTGTCTTCCCAGCAGCCCACATGGAAAACTGGAGCAGAAAGTGGAAGAAGGAAAGGAAAACTTTCCCGTGTTCCATCTAAATTTATTGTATCTAAAACCTCCTAATTAAACCATTCCATTTCAATAAATTGGCATTTTGTAACTAAGAACTTGTTTTGCTAGAAAATTGCCCACCAAAACTCCTTATAATACTGTGTTTGTTTCTAGGCTATTGAAGTTAAAAATCTTAAACTACTTTGTATTGAATGGTGGGCTTAGACTTAGCCCTCTGCTCATTTATGGCTGGCTAAAGAAATTCTAGGTGAAGCTGTCTGAATCATAGTGAGGCTCAGCTTTCTCTTGCAGAGGTGTTATAAGCAACTAGTATGAAATTCTAGGAACAAAAGTGTAATATTCTACAGCAACATGTGAGAGATTCCTGTTGTTGGATGGTAACTAGATTCTTGTCACTGAGCCGATCCTCATCTTCCTTGGATGGACATGATTTTGATTCATGAGAACAAGATCCGGGAAGGAAGCTGTCAAAGCTCGGGAATTATCTCATCTCCTAATACAGAAACTCCAAGGGGAGCCTTGCTCAATTCTCTTTCATGGAGTTCAGAAAATGTTTCCATCCCATAAATAGATTTTGAACTCTGTTAGTTCATTGCACATACACAGCCAAACTCAGTCCAGAGCTATGCCAGCAGAAGTTATTTCAGAGTTCAGACAGTTAGGTTACTACATGTAACCCAGTCATTGCAAGCAAGCTACTTGCTCCCTCCTCTCTGCTGAGGGCTTGTTATCTGTCAAGAACTGAAGTGGCCAGGGGGAGATGAAAGGGTAAGGATTAAGCAGAAAGCTTAGTTGAGCCTTGACCAGAGAAGAAATTAAAATTACTCCTTTCCACCACATTTTGGCTTTGCTATTTTTTTTTTCATTTGTGATGGAAGAGTAAATGACATTCATGTGTCCAAATCCAGTGGTGTTTTTGAACCACTAACTTTAGGCTTGAACTGGATTCAGCATAAAACTCAGAGTGAATTTATTAAATGCTCTGAAGGAGACATTCAAATCAAACCCTGCTTGTATAATTTGTTACATCCTACCATCAAGGCAAGCTTATATTCAGCAAACTTTTAAGAGGCGCTACAGGAAGTGCAACAGTCAGAGATGCTGCCAACAAGAGCATCAAGTGTTGGAATGTCTTATCAAAAGCTCAAGAAACTGCACACAGTGACTGAGGTTCTGTGGCTTATTCCTCTTGTCAGGGAGTCTCTTCAAGGCATTCTGTGGTTCAGTGTAGAAAGGAGAAGCAGAGAAAAGCTAGTTTTTGTAGAATTTTCCCTAAAGTAAATAGAGGTCTAATAATTTTGGTCCATTGGGCTGTCCTCTTCTGGAAGCCTGGGATGGATAAGAGGTATGAGAGGCTTCCTGTCTCTTCCAAGAAAGAAGAGAGGTGGAACAAATGCTAAGTACTGGTGCAAAAATCATGCAAAACCCCTACACATTGTCAGGCCAGTAGCTTACTTGCAGTTGCCACTCACATAATGGTTAAAGGAACCAGAATTATTGAAAATGTTGTGCAGATATATAATGTGATATGGCTGCAATTTTAACTCCAGTGGAAGTCAGAAAAAAACTGGATGCAGTTGTTATTTCAGGAGCACAGCAAAGTTATATTAATAATTAATAATAGTATGCTTCCAGAAAGATGTGAAGCAGTTTCCAAATTTTAAATGCTAATGTATAACGGGCTATGTCGCAAGACCATATATTTGAGCTTAAAGAGATTTCAAAAGTCCTAGAGCCATGAAGTTCACTTGGCAGCCCTGACAGAAAGTATTGTCACAGTACTGACCCTAGAAAATGTTGGCAGATCATGTTACTGTATACATGGATATACTGGTCTGAATGAAATCTATCCCACGAAGTGATGTGCCTTTTGCTGCATGAACCTCCTGGATTTTTCAGTAGTCAGCACTGCACTGCCTCTGGAGATGACAGAGTGTAAAATGTCATGGATTATGATCACCAAATCCCTTGCCTTCACAGAACTTTCTTCAGCTCTGTCACCTTTCTATAATAGAAACAGGACATCTAAAATTAAACCAGGTATTTATATGTATGTTGGTACTCATGTTTACGTGCAGATACAGTGTAACTAGTCAGAATGTGGATTTCTGCAAGCTCTGTTAGGAAAAGAAATTAATTATTAAATAATTTTTATGATGTAACGGGATTTCTGAGTAGCCAGAAGGACAGTGGAAAGTCCTGTCTTCCTGAAATCAGGTGGATTCAGTCAACAAGGACTATTTTATTTGCTCGAAGTTACAAACTTTTTTTTACTGCTTTTAAGCAAAAAGTTTTCTGTACCAATTATCTCACCAGAGCTCTGTCACTGTGTTTGCTAGTTCTATTGCATCTTCTGTCTCCTCACTGGCCAGTGTCCTGCTCTTCACATATATGCATCTCTACCACCTGTAGTGTTTCCTTTGCTCAGTTACTGAGCCTTGTTTTGGGTTTTGACACATAACTCTCCTTCTCTGCATCTTTCTAGTATTCCAGCTACCTGTCTCCCGAAAAAGGAGTTAAATTATTTCCTGAATTATCAGACATGGTTGAAATTTTGTGCAATACATATTAGTATTAATTGGTATGTTCTTTTGAATTACATATGTTGAAATGCATTTTGATTGTATATGTGATATGATTGTATTTTGCAATGAAATTTTAAAGACATTTTAACAGAAAGATATGAAGAGCAATGTTTGCATAAACAAAATAAAATAATACACTAGGAATTGAATCATACCAGTGTGCTAACAATCTTAAAAATTTTAATCTATTGCTACCTAAGTTTCATATAGAAACATCTGCGTAAGTCATCTGCTTTCAGATAAGACAATTTTTTTTTCATCTTTTGATTTCTTAAAAACAAAGAAGGTTTTAGCCTTGCTTCCTAAGAACATAAGATTGTATGACCATGGGTTGTGTGTGCATGTATGTCTGTGTCTGTTCTCTCCTTCCCCTCCCTGTAACTTGAACCTATTGGCTACTTTCAGACAAATTTGAGAAAGAGTCATAGGTCTCAATGGTATTAAGTTCCTACAAGTTTTGTGATAATAGCCAGCTGGATAGGAATAAAGACCCCGTAAGTGCCCCAGCTAGCAGAAAGGTTGCAGAGCTATTAGATACCAGTGTATCTATATAATGGAGAATCCTTATAAATTCCAATCTCTGGTTATGGTAAATACCATCTAGTTTATGATTATGATTCATTTACCATATGAATTGAACAAAAAGAGAGGAACTCAGTTTTACTTAGTTCTTGTACTCAGAGGAGTAAGTGTTTCATTGTGTAGTCAAAAATCCATTGTAGCAGATTGCATTCAGTCTGATGGAGAATTTGGCACTTCAGCATGTCATGCAGTGAGGATGTCCTGACAAGGAGGAATAGAAAATCTTCCAAGAAGTACCCAGAACTGGCATTTGGGCAGAACTAGAGGATTTGTCCTTCAGTAACTATAAAAGATAAAATAGGCAGAAACCATGTGGAGTTTGTCGGCAAGTTCAAAGATTAAATCAGTTTCAGTGAAGCTGGGATTAGGGAGAAAGAATTTCCTGCCTTTTTACATATGTAGCTTGTTTGGTTGGATAAAGGATTAAATATAATTATGTCTTTCTTTTGAGTGTGAAGAAAGAAAAAACAAGATTTTATATTATTTAATTAAAATTGAAATATCTTTCAAAGGACTTTGAAAATAGTACATTGATTTTCAGCTCTTATTATAGGTCACAAGTTAAAGATGTTAAAGAAATTGTTTTAATTATGTGCAACAAAAAATGACTGTTTTTAGAGTTCAGAGTTGACAATAAAATTATGAGCTTAAAGAAGAAAAAAAAATATTTTGAGGTGCAGTTATTCTTCCCGACTGGAAGAGTCCAGACTTCTGAACTTCAGGAAGTTTGAAACTTGCTTTCTAAGAAGCATACTGGATTCTTCTCTGTTGTTCCTGACAGCTAACAGATAAGATTTGCTGTGCCAAATTCTCTTCTTATGGGTGTAGCCTGTTGGAATTTAGCAAGCAGTATCCTTGACAAGGCACCAAGGAGGAACTGAAGTCTCTCACGTTTGTATTGTTGAACAGATTAAGTTTCTGTAAGTAAAGTAAAATAAAGGATAGGAAAAACTGTTGATTATATGTAAATGTTAAGACCAGTTTACTCCAGATATCTTATACCTGTCATTTTAATCAGTAATATAGCAGAAATACTGGTAAGAAAGGGTAAGCTGTTTCTTAAACATCATGTCCCTCAAGTGCTTCAGGCATGCTGCTATACCACATTACAAATCTAAACAACAATGCATGCTCTGAAGGGCAGGATCTCAATTCTGTCTTCCTGTACAGCAGGAAATTAACATTTAAACAGTAGTTTAAATGTTGAGACTTCTGTTTCTTTAATAGACATGTGTTAGAGAAAAAGATAGGTGAGGCTGAGACCAGACAGTGTCCTAAAACAGTGGAGTTTATACTTCAGTCTTCACTAACACTGGTCTTGTTGCCAAAGATAATTTCTGTCTACTGCATGTCTCCTATTGCTTTTTCTAATTCTGTGGTTTTAAACTAGAATTTTACTACTTAATATCTTATTTTCTAATGCTGTTAGGCCAGGATGTTGTTCTTTGTTAACTGGAACCACACTGCTTTAAATGAATTATGTAGTTATCAGAATGAGATGGTTTTAGATAAGCCTGCAAGGCACCTTACATCATTCAAAAATGATGGGTAGAATATTACAAAAAATGCACAGAGCCCCATTAAAGAAAGAAAACCAAACAACTTGCTAGTTAATCTTTATAGGCCAGATCTCAGCAATAGCAATGTGAAGCTCCTGTTCCTGTTTCAGGTTAAAACTCTATACTGAAGTGAGGTTTGCAGTGGAAGAAAATCTTTCCTATATCAGCACATAATTTTGAAAATAATTGGCAAGCTTTTGGGTAGCAAGTTGAGCTTTCAACATGTTGTAATAATTCAAGCAATTGTGTGCAATAACATTAATGAGGTGATCTTTATATTTTGCTCCAAGAGTTCAGCACCTGTTTAATCAACCACATGTTTAAGTAACTTTCTTGTATTTGAATGAATGAACTTGGATTTATTTACTTTTGAATAATCATAACTGGTGGTTTGCTCCATGATTTATTGATCTACTTACATTGGTAGATCAAGCCCTTCTTGTACAAGAGGAAGAAGATATAAAGAGCTACCTAGTAGACAAAAAAGCAAGAGGAGTCTCATTTTGATGCCAAAGAGGGAATTGTGAGGAATGACACTTCCATACACCATAAATGCAAACTGTATGAAGTCTGTTTTGGGTGTTAAGGAATATAAAGATGTAAGCAGAGAAATACAAGCAAGTGATTGCTTTAAGGAGACAAATGAGATTTTTTTCAAGTGACCCAGAAGAAGGCCAAGTGATGAAAGAAATGTAGAGATACAATTAGAGTGCATTTTAGATGGTCAGTGCATTGATTGCATTGCAGGTATCAAGGCCCATATGAGCACAATCTGGGGGTCAAATGACTCAATGAAGGCTGGAAGGAAAATGCTGTTCACCATGTGTAAAGGTTTCAAGGTCAGACCATAAATGTGCCAGTTCGGAAAAGGAAAGAATTTCTGCTTTGATTGTACTTAAATGAAGATTGGCTCATGTCCAGGAGGAACTATCCCTAAGAAAAGAAGAAACAGACCTTTGAGATATGGGAAAGAATGTTTTAACTGAAAAAAACAAGTGAGCAGAAAAAGTGCAGTCCAGCAGAAAAAATAATTAAAAAAAAAAAGGTAGAGTATTCAGTGCAAAGCTCATTGTAATGATGGCGAGGAAAATTTTAGGGACCTTATAAAGCATCAAACATATGTAGTAAGTAGGAAAAGAAGTATTGTGCAGAGTCAGAAAAACTATGTAAACTGAGCTGATAAAGAATGATCCAAAGGTCCAAAACTAGCTGATAAGTTGAGAAGGACAGAAAAAGAAGCAAGACCTTTGGATTTAGCCACAAGCCAATCATTAATTTTTTTAGAAGGTCAATGTGAGTAGAGTGACCTTCACAAAATAAACAGAATCAAATAACAAGCATTTGAGCAGAACTAGCATAAATATAGGGTTTTTTAAAAAATAAATAATGACAGAAATTGGTAACTAGGAATTAAATAGCATCAAGAAAATTCCTTTTTGAAGCTAAAAAGAATATCCTTGCATCATTTTTGATACAGGAATAGTGTTTGAGGCAATCATGTTACAAATGAGTCCTAACAAAAAAAGATGAGTTATGAAAAAGTTCTGCAGTCATATGAAACAGGATAAAGCATGCTTGATATACTGACTGAAATAATTAACTTTTCTCTGAGAAGTATGTAAATTCATGAAGAGGGAACTCGCACTGTCCTATTTCTCCTGGGAAGATGTAGTGTTTACCTGTGCCAAAAAGGCAAACTGCTGAATAATTAATTAGCCAGTAGAATAAAGTTTGCTTACTCATGTATCTGAGGTGTGTTAAAACTGTATCTGATTTGCTGTATTCTAGAATTGTAGCTTATGTTTTAATATATGTTATTATTAGTGATGTTTACTTTTTTCCTGCAATAGATATGTCTGCTGAGTTCACTAGCACTACCTGCAGTCCTACATATAGAAGTAATGTTAAGTATCATGTCTGTTCACAGCCATGCACCACGGTACTAGCACTGGATAACGAAGCATAAACTGGAGTATTGAGCAAGGCTGAAGAAATGCTAGGCACTGCATACGTGATAAAGGCAGAACCAGACATAAAAAGGTTGAAAGAAAGATGCAGATGCTTACAACTTTAAATAGAATAACTCAGGTGAAGCAAATTTTTTCTCTGTCTACTTTTTACTTGTGCAAGTCAAAATCAAATTATTTAAAAGTGGACTTTTATGCAAAGATGAGAAAATGCAGAATAATCTGTCAGGCTAAGGGGGATATACTAAATATGATTAGAGCTGGTAGCAAACACATTTTGCATTGTAAACTGCAGTTCTGTTTGCAATAGTATTTTTGAACATACTTCTGTTGACTTTATCATGGAAAGATTTTGTAGGGGAGGAAAAGTGTAAGTGCTAGTGTAACCTAACAGTTGTAGATTTTCATGTTAAGATGACTTTTCATCATATTACAGGAAGCATTTTTAAGAAACATTTTAAGAAATTTTTAAAGAATTTTTTTAAAGAAATTTGAAATTAAGTGTTTGAGATACTATTGAAACACACTTTCAGTAACTAAAGAATTAAAATATTTTTTGGCAAATCACCAAATCTTTAGGTTGCAGTCTAGAAATTTGAATTCTTAACATAGGAATCGGAATCTTTGGTGAAATTGAATTTGTCTATTACAGGTTTAATGAACAACATGTATATTTGATGACTAAAATATCAGTGATAACTGATGCACTTCAGTACACTTTTTAGAGAAGCATTTTAAAGCTCACTGGAAATCTTCAAAGTCAAATTGCTGCTAAAGAGCCATTTGTGGAACTGAAATCCAGGAATGCTGAAAGAAGCCGTCAGTCATCTTTGGGGATTGCCTCACCCAGCCAGACTGCGCCTCGCAGGGCCTGGGGCTGGGCCTCGGTGGCTCCAGCTGCTCTTTCGTTACCGCTGAGCCGCGAG
>NW_010138681.1:0-261 GCF_000699245.1 Pterocles gutturalis
GCTTGCTGCTGAATGGGGAAGATGTCCTATGTGCCTAAGATGACAGCACATAGAAAAGAATGCCTTTTGCACCTCAGTCTTGACTAGTAAGACCAGCCTTCAGGAATTCCAGGCCCCAAAGATCAGATGGAAGGTCAAGAGTAAGAAAGACTTACCCTTGGTGGAAGAGGATTGGGTAACAAACTGTGTGTATGTAAGTCCATGGGCCCTGTTGTATCCACAAGCGCTGAGGGAGCTGACTGGTGTCATTGACAGGCTAAC
>NW_010138681.1:387-1132 GCF_000699245.1 Pterocles gutturalis
GTCCCTGGGAAGGTGATGGAACAACTGATCCTGGGAACCATTTCAAGGCATGTGAACAACAAAAAGGTGACCAGAAGTAGTCGGCACGGATTCACCAGGGGGAAGTCATGCTTGACCAACCTGTTAACTTTCTACTATGAAATTACAGGGTTGGTAGGTGAGGGAAGAACAGTGGATATTGTCTGTCTTGGCTGCAGGAAGGCTTTTGACTCTGTCTCCGAAAAGATCCTCATAGAGAAGCTGACGAAGTATGAGCTGGATGAGCAGACAGTGAGGTGCATGTAAAACTGGCTAAATTACTGAGGCCAGAGGGCAATAATTGGTGGCATAAAGTTGAGGCCAGTGACTAGTGGTACACCCCAGACTCAATACAGGGTCCAATCCTGTTTAACATCTTCATTAATGATCTGGACATTGGGGCAGAGTGTGCCCTCAGCAAATTTGCTGATGGTACAAAAGTAGGAGGAGCAGCTGATATGCCAGAGGGTTATGCTGATGTTCAGAGGGACTTCAGCAGGTGGGAGAAAAGGGCCAACAAGAGCCTCATGTGGTTCAAAAAAGGGAACTGCAGAGTTTGGTACCTGGGGAAGAATAACCCCATGTATCTTTACATGCTGGAGGCTGACTGGCTGGAAGGCAGCTTTGCTGAGAAGGAGCTGGGGGATGCAGTGGACACCAAGCTGATCATAGCTGGCAACGTTCCCTTGCTGTACCTAAAGGGAGGGTTGCAAAGATGAGGGAGCCA
>NW_010138682.1:0-2488 GCF_000699245.1 Pterocles gutturalis
TCTAACATTCTGTGATTCTGTGATAATATCAGATGAGTTTACACAGAGCTTTTGATGTTGTGTCTTAGACAGTCATGAGCTGCAGAAGACAAAACTTTAGCAGGAAATATTCAGCAATTGAAAATCAATAATGTTTCTCTGTAGTTTGGTAATTTCTCTATACATCTGAAATTAATCCTTTTATGGTAATAAGGATTTACCATAATCATTGATAAGATGGATATGCAATCTTCTGTCTTTTTAAATATTAAATGTATTTAATGTAAGAAAAAAATCCAATTGTTTTAATTCTTCCAGCCGTTTTTAAGAATCTCTGTTCAGTTGGTTAGAATATAGTAGTTACACTTTGAAATTTGAAAACAATTTTTTTTTTTTTTCTGTAAGGAAAGGAGGGGAAAGTCAGCGGCTTAACTAGAGTAAATTCCAGAGTGACAACATCCTGATGAATCTTCATATAATGAATGTAGGACAACTTTTTATGTTGTGTTACCACAGTAGAGAGATTTACTTGTTATCTCAGACCCAGCCAGCTGCTGAAATCCCTCTGCTCTCCTCCTCCAAGTGGTAACAGATACCAAATGGTGGAAAAATGAATGAGAACTTTCCCTCTTTTCTGCTTCTGTTTTGGGGAGCACTCCCCCAAAGTGTTATAAGGTAAGCCTGGTGGGGGTAAAAAGAATTGTTTTGACAGAAACATTGAAGTGCTTCTATTCTGTACTAAAGAAAAAGGATGGGGAGCCAAAAGGCCACAGTTTGGCATATTCATGTAGGATGTGAGGCACTGAAATTTGAATTTCTTCTTTGCTCTGATTATCAGGGTATAGGGAATAGTTGTCTCTTTTTGACCAATAGTGAACCAATAATTTGTGTCTCCTTTTGGCCAATAATTCCATCATTAAGACATCCTCTCAGATGGAAGTTTTTCAAAATAAGCATGTTTCTGTGAAGGGGTCTGGCTTTGAGTAAGCGAGTTCCTCACTAGCTCAGTTAAGCAGGAAACAAGTAATTACATGTTATGCATATTTAATAAAGCAATTTTTCAGTTTCTTCTTGTCTATTGAGCTCTTCCTGTTATGAATTTAAAAACTGATTTGTTGAAACTTACTAAAAGGAAGAGAAATGGATATAATGAAATTATAATTTTAATGTTTCATGACAAATTCATAACAGGGATAACATTTCAGAAGGTAAAAAAGTGAACTCTCTTCAAACCTAGAAAGTATACTGATAATTTGATCCACGTTGGGGGTGTACACTGTTTCAGCTGAAGCCTGTGTAGTTTGATACAGCTGCCTATAGGATAGAAATTGTGCATAGACAAAAACCTCTTGAACATTACACCTGCACAATATTTCTCTCTTGATTTCTTAGAGATTTCTTAGATTCACAAGAGAATTGGTGTTGTCCAGTACTAAGTTTTACTGGGAAATCTGCCCAATCCCTTAGGGATTCCAGCATCCCAGGGTTCTTGTTAAAGGAATTCTCCCTATTAATTTGGGACTATATTTTCTCATTGTTTCATCAAACTCTGATTTACCTACTAGTTATATGATGGTGCCACTGAGACTGAGCTTATCATTCATGCTTGGTAGTATACAGTGATGGTGGATGAGGAAAAGGCTGAGGTACTTCATGCCTTCTTTGCCTCAGTCTTTAATAGTAAGACCAGTTGTTCTCAGGGTACCCAGCACCCTGAGCTACAAGACAGGGATGGGGAGCAGAATGAGGCCCCCACAATCTAAGGGGAAATGGTTAATGACCTGCTACACCACTTGGACACACACAAGTCTATGGGGCTAGACAGAATCCACCCAAGGGTACCGAGGGGAGTGGTGGAAGTGCTCACCACGCCCCTTTCAATCATTTATCAGCAGTCCTGGCTAACCAGGGAGGTTCCAGTTGACTGGACATTAGCAAATGTGATGTCCGTCTGCAAGAAAGGCAGAAAGGAGGATCAGGGGAACTCCAGGCCTGTCAGCCTGACCTCAGTGTGAGGGAATGTCATGGGGCAGCTCATCTTGAGTGCTATCACATGACACGTACAGGACAACCAGGTGATCAGGCCCAGTGAGCATGGGTTTATGAAAGGCAGGCCCTGATTGGCTAACTTGGTCTCCTCCTATGACAAGGTGACCCGCTCAGTGGATGAGGGAAGGCTGTAGATGCTGTTTACCTCCACTTTAGTAAAACCTTTCACACTGCTCTTGTGAAACCCCACCTGGAGTACTGCGTCCAGCTCTAGGGCCCCCAGTATAAAAAGGACATGGACCTGTTGGAGTGAGTCCAGAGGAGGCCACAAAGACGGTCAGAGGCTGGAGCAGCTCCCGTGCGAGGACAGGCTGAGAGAGTTGTTGTTGTTCAGCCTGGAGATGAGAAGGCTCCGGGGACACCTCTTAGCAGTCCTCCAGTATTTAAAGGGGGCTACAGGAGAGATAGGGGGGCACTCTTGATCAGGGAGCGTAGTGATGGGATGAGGGGTAACGGTTTT
>NW_010138683.1:0-4911 GCF_000699245.1 Pterocles gutturalis
CGATCCCTGGGGAACACCACTGGGGACCGACCGCCACCTGGACTTAACTCCAAAATGAATTCCCATTGGAAGATGAAGTTAAAAAAACAAAAACAAAACAAAACAAAAAAAACCAGAATACACACTAGCCTGATTTCTGAAATAACTTGGTTTTGGGAAGATATATTTTTTAACACATTTCCTAACTTTTAAAGTCCTGCTCGTGTTAACTGTATTGGAACTTTTGAGTGAGGTTTCTGTAAATGTTGTAGAAACTCTGCTTTATTTTGATGTGTGCTTGCAGAAAACCAATGATGACTAAAGGACTTTATTGAGTCATAGGCCTGAAATTTTAGCAAATAATCAGTAAAGTCCACAATGTTAAATATTGACTATTTGTATGAGTCTTTTCCTCCCCTGAACGTACAACATACCTACACAGCTAAGAAAAGGAAATTTAGAGTAGTCCAGTTACTTTCTTAATATTTGCCATGCTCAGTTTTTAAGCTTGACTGGCTTTTTTGCTTTGATATTCCAGACAGCCAGTGAAGACATGCCTCAGCATCTCTGAGAGTCAGCTTAATGGGACCTGTGGTACTTAATGCAGGATGAGCAATTTTCTAATACAGCTCACCCAAGCAGCTGATAAAGTGTATCTATTATTGCATGAGAATATGGAATCATTGGAATATGTCCTATAAAACAAGACTTTCTGTTAAGTAAAAATCCTCTAGGCTACTAAAAAGTTTCCCTTTCCCAAGGATGAAATCAGGAAAATTCTATAAAGATCCTGGGCAATATTTCAACAATCAAATATTGCAATGTTGGTAAACTTCTTATATATGGGTGTCTTTATTTCCAGAAGCCTGACACTCCAAGAATCTTCTCCCAGTACACTATAACATTGCGTCTTGATCATTCCTCTAAAGTTTGCATTCCTTTTGGCTATTACATGTTCTTTTTTTCCCTATATTATTTTTACTTCACCTCTGGCTTCTACTTAAACAGCTCACCAATGGTAATAAGAAACAATGAGATAAAGTCACACCATATAATCTGCTTTAGCAGATTTAACTAAGGTGATAACACAACTTTAAGTTAAACACCTCCCCCCACAAAAAAAAAAAAAAAAAAAGAAAAAAAAAAAGAAAAAAAAAAGTTATTGACTCTGTAACCATTCTGCAGAAAAGTCTTGGGGCATGAGCCAGCAGTGTATCATCCTGGGCTCTAAAAGCAGGGAACAGATCCAGAAGATCCAGGGAAGGAATTATCCCTATATAGTCAGTACTTGTGATGCCACATATAGACATTGCATCCACTTTTGGGCACCTCAGTGCAGAGAAGACACTGACAAATTAGACTAAGTTCCTTCAAGGGCCACCAAGACAATTGGAGTTGGAGCACTTGGAACACTATGTGGAGATGCCGTAGGAGGTGGGTTTGTCCAGCCTGGAGAAGGGACAGCTTTGGGGACACCTATCAACAACACCCCCAGCACCTACAGGGAGGTCATCAAGAAGACAAGACAAGCTCTCCACAGCTTTGTAGTGTGGGAACATGAGATATCAGCTTGGCTTCATGATGAGGATTAAAAGATTGAGCAGGTTGCCCAGAGGGGCTGTGAGACTTCTGTGCCAGGAAGTTTTCAAAACCTGACTGCACAATGCTGTAAGTAACCTGGTCCAAATTCAGCGTGGACTTTTTTTTTCAGTGGGATATTAAAACAGATATTTTCTGAGGTCTGTTCCAAACTGAGTGACTCTGTGATTCTTTAGATATAGATATTTTTTAGTTGCCATTCACTAATTGCTTAAAAAATCTATTATGCAGTAAGATTCCGTATCCACATTTATAACTGCTTATTAGTATTGTTAAACATAAATTTGTTGAAATATTCTAGAAATGCTATCATTTTGAAAAGAATCATTGCTGCTTTGGGTAATATTCACCAAAGTAACTACACATTTCAGCACTGTTTTTGTAGCAAATAACAAATATTTAGATAGCTGCACCTCTTCAGAAGGTAATGCTTTCTTATAGTGACTTAAATTATGGATAAGCTTAGAAAGTGTAAGGAGACAGAGGTAACTGTTTACTTTGATTTTGGTTTGGGGTTACAGTTTTTTTGTCTTTTTGTTGTTTTTTTTTTTTTTTTCATTAATGACATGACCATATTCCAACATCTATCTTAAGGAATTATAAAAATCAGAGAAAATTAATTAATTTTGTAGCTTTTCTACCTCTTCTTGCAGAAATGCAGAAGTAACCAGGCTATAAAAGCAAGTATGGCAAGCTAACTGCAAAGCTATTCATGCAGAAAAGATTTCAAGGGACTGTGATTTATTTATAGTTAGAATTTTCTAACCGAAAAGATCCCTTTTGCAAGAAAAGAGATGCCAAAAGCCCAGAAGGAAGGTTGATTTTGTATTGCACTGAAACCTTAACCAACCTACTTAAGTTCATCTTGGGTCTTGTAAGCCTGCATTCTTCAATGTGTTTGATGTAGATTCTTCGGAAAAAAATTAAAATTAAAATCTGTGTTGAGAGGAAACCTCATCTACTTTAGACTTCTACTGAGGTCTGAAATCAGTGGGATATTTTTTATCCTGCTTTATTTCATGCTGTGTAAAATTTTTACATATTTCTGACTTTCACTACAAATACTTTTGAAGTGTACTCATTTCACACTGTTACTTTGGGTAACTGTTAGAGGTACCACTGCTCTGCACAGACTGACTTCTCTTTTGAGTTAATTTAACATAATCCTATATTTACACCACTGCCATTCACAAGACAGCTCCTGTGAGTTGTGTAAAGTGCCTTTAATTCAGCATGCCCACGAATCCACCATAATATACGACATTCATTTACATTTTTAAAGTAAGAGAGGAAATTAGGCTATTAACTATATTATAAGGTGATATTTGATGATATTTTCCATATACCTTTATTTTAACAATAGCATGAGTGTTTCTGTTTGTTACGACTAAAGATCTTTAAGTGCTATTTTAATAATGTTTTTAAGAAATTTAAAGAAAGTCAACTTAAGGTCACAACAAACCGAAGGACATGTATTATGCTCTTAATTTACTCCATTTAATACAACATTTCAGAATTAGGGTTAAAATGCAAGGAAATCTAATCTGTTTGTGTAAAAATTTCTTGTGTTGGGAATACAAACATTTGTGGTTTTTAGACATATAGTTTTAACATTTTTTGTATTTTTCCCCAAGCATTGATTTTATTCTCATTCCACTCAATCAAAAATTTCTTTAGTTTGGAATGAAGGCCACAGGCATTGGCAGTTGTGTTTTATTCGGTACTGCCTCAAAGACAAAGACTTGAACCTCCAGAGATCTGATATCCTGAGGAAATAGTTCAAACATTTACAGCAATGTGTCCCTGGAGCGACCTTTTAGAACAAACTTTCTTCAAAAGTTTTCTCTTTCTCAGTTTACTACAGTCCAGCTTGGTGCACTACTGCCAATTGATTCTATGGAAGTCTCCTTCAGCAAGTTTGAATAAAATATAGAGCTTTTTTTTATGAATGAGAAAAAAACATTCCAACAAAAAATATATTTGGAAAGATAATGACTCAAAAGCAAAAAGGGAGTGAAGGAAAATAATATACAGAAAAACATAGACGCCTACTGCACTGATTCTCAAGATTTGTCATCATAGCGGAAATATCACTTCCCTCAGATTCAAAGACAACTTCTTAGAAGTTGGGAGGACTTAGATGAACTTGGTTAAAATAGACTGCTTTTGTAGGCATGCATGTTTCTTGTCTATTGGGATGTCTTAGAGACGGAAGTGTAATTTTATCTGAAATGGTTTCTCATAAAGAAGAATATTTTCCTTTGACAGTCATGTTTCACAAATTAAGTGTTCTGTGTTTGAAAATGTTTTTTAAGCAGCACTTCTAAAACAACAGAACTTTTACAGTGACTAAATTGCATCAGTATTTTTTATTTTTGGTTACAGACTCTTATCCATTGTAATTATAAAATGCAGTGGGTAAGGAGGTTGTTCTGAGACTAGCTGATAGTGTAGAAACTTTTGGTTGATGAGGATTCTGGGGTGGGGGTTTTGGGTTTGTATTTTTGGTGTTTTTCTGTTGGTGGTGTTTTTCTGAGATATTAGGATGGTTTCTCAAACTATTACAGTCTGCAAGAGTCAGCCATGCAATTTCTCACAGGTAATGGCACTAGGCACCAACCAAGCAAGGAACCAATTTGTAAAAGCCTTCACTTTATCACACCACCCTAGAAGGATGCTCTATGTAGTAACTACATGAACCATTCATAATAAACGACCCTGAGGGAAAAGTGATTAATCATATTTGCAGTTGTTAGTTTAGCAAGGTGAAAAAACATTTCAGTGGAAGAACATTGCCTTACTGATACATGTTTAGAGGCATGAATGCAGTGGCCAAAGTAGATGGGCATGATAGCAAAAGGTAAGCAATTTATTTCAAGAAACTTCTCTGTTGAAGGAAGGCGGTGGAGTCTTCTTTTTAAAGCACAATCAAATGAGCATTGGAAAAGAGTGATCTCTTCTGGCACATACATGGACTGGTCATATGGTTGATATATGCAACAAGCGTAGGATCACACTAAGCAGATGGCACACAAAACACTTCCTTTTTTGCTCTACTTCCCAAAGGAGAAAACAATTGACACAGAAGATACGCTGTGACATATTGTCACAGTCTGCTCTGCATTAAGCTGTAACGTTTCATAATACAGTTTTCTTGAAATGACATCCTATAATACAGTCTTGCCCTCAAAAGTCTCCCCACCAAAGTTTCTTAGGTTTCTGTTTGCTTTCTGTCTTCTACAGCAATTTAACAATTTTGGCCAAAGTTTTTCCTGCTGTCAACTCAGATATCAGCTGATACTGTCTTGGCATGAGCATCATGGTTACTCTTTC
>NW_010138683.1:4942-5195 GCF_000699245.1 Pterocles gutturalis
CTTTTGCAGTGGTTCATCACCACTCCTCTCATGCAATGGAAGTATAACATGAGACACAAATCTACCTGTGTATTAACTTCTAGGTAATTAGTGAGATGTGTATAATATGTCTGCAACCAGGCCTTCTAGTCACTGAAACTGAGATCTGAGCACCACGACAGCCAACCTGTGCTGTCAGATTCAGTGGGAACTGGACGTCCACCTGGTATTTCTGGAAATGTCATATAACTTTCATATACAGAGAAAGTGGTTG
>NW_010138683.1:5217-14419 GCF_000699245.1 Pterocles gutturalis
CTAGCATAAGCACAATAAGTGACTCAGTAATATTCATGGGCACCAATGTTCCATGATAATTTAAGTGTTACAGAAAATGGATTTAATTTTCTGGTGAGATGAGTTTCTGCCAAAGTTCTCATGAGCTTCTAAGAGAAACCACATGTTGATTTTCCCTTCCCAGGGCTATGGAGTATCATTTAAGATGCCTGACGCCATTAGATGATATGCTGAATATTAGTCAGTTGTCATACAGGTTTTTAAAAGTATCCCACAAGCATATTTTTTTTAATAATGTATTTGTTCCTCTAGGCTCTTTAACAAATGCAAAATTTTTATAGTTTTATCAAAAAGCAAATATCGCAATCCTCCCAGTCTCTACTTTCTCACAATCAAGCATTTCTATCTGCTCAGGTTCTGCCCTGGAGTCCTGTGTACTGAGATAATGTATCTCCCTACCACCTATTGAATACCTCCATCTACATTCCCACCTCACTGGAACTTAATTTGTTTGTTATTTATAGCTTATGCTTGTCTTACTGCATTATGATATTATTATTAATCCTTTCATCATGTAACAGTAATACGTGATTCATCAAAGTCCTCTGTTGCCAGACTGTAGTTGTTGCTCCCTGAAGTGATGCCTTTTACCTCTGATAAAAATCCTGTATTAAACTTTCTTCCAGTAAAACCCTTTAAGTCATTAATTTGACTAAAGAGTGGTGCACATGACCAATGCAGAGATTTTTCTGTTTTAATCCCAGTCATCAATCCCTTATCTGTAAGCAGGCAGTTCTTCTATTTTCATTGTAAGTCTGTTTAAAGTGTTACAAATACACAGGACAAGAACTGACTGGATTTTTTTTTTCCTTTACATTCAAGCACTCTTGAATGCACAATGTGGTTATTTGTTAAATTTCTAATTTTGTAATTTCAGTGAAAGAGACAGGTTGCTTTTGCACATAGACATGTTAGAGGATTTCAAGATACTACCTGCATGATCTTACTCATACTACTTATTCTCTCTCAGAGGTGTTTGGGGTTTTTTCCAAAAAACTGGAGACATTAAAACATTAAAATTAGAGGTAGAAATCGAATTGTTTTTCCCCAATTTTTTTCTGACTTTCCTATTTAGACTAGGAGGTCTTTGTGACATTATTACATCTAGATATTTTAAGTCTCTTATCTCCACTGAGACCCTGATAAATTATCTTGATATATGCTATTAATAAATAAAAAAATAAATTACTTAAATGAAACAAGGGAGAAAATGCATCATCTCTTAAAACGCAGTATGTGACAGTGAAATAAATGTAGTTTTATCGTTATCTGGCTAGTGTCTGTTGAAATTCTTGATTAAAGCCAATTAATGGAAATGGTAATCTGGGATGTCTCTCATGCCATCAAAGCAAAGTCAGCATAACTACAGAATACATTTTAATAATTTTACAAATAATACATATTGAAAGCCATTGGCAATAGGATTGAGACATGGGAAAAGAACATCAAAACAACCATTTAAACATGAAGTTCAGACTTCTTGTTTTTGCTTTCAAGGTCCTGCATAGCTTATTCAGCTTATTAAAGAGAAGGCTGAAAGGTGACCTGATCACTTGGTTGAAGTACATAAAGAATGACAGCTATTTTGGGGATGTTCTGCTTGACAAATGCCTAACAAAACCATGCCTGAGAGTGGAAGCTAGAAAATTAAAATTTGAGGTAAAATAGTAAAGTTTTGGGAAGGGAGAGAATTATAATACTTTAACCAAGATACCTTGAGACGGAAGCCTCACAATTCAATTTTTTTCTAAAAAATAAAATAAAATCAAAAGCAAATGCTGCACCCAGCTTCAAAAAAGGTTGAAAAGACAATGCAGGAAACCTTAAACTGCTCAGCATCACCCCAGCTTGTGGGAAAACCATGGAGGCAAGTCCTCCTGGAACACATCTTAGTGTACATGAGGGAGGAGGTGATCAGGAGCAGTCAGCAAAGATTAAATTAGATGCGATGTACCCAGGTAAATTGAGGTAGTGTGGTTACCGTTATCTGGAGTACCTGAGAATGGATCAGAGTATGTTATGCTTTTCTCCAGCTACTAGAACATTTTCTATAGTTTATGAAGGGTGAGGGTGAAACCAGACTGTGATGAGTGCTCATTCTGAACTTTGCAATTATAAGTCCTTTTGTGCATGGCTACCTATGGACCAGGATTTCTGGATTGCTTTTAAAGCACTAATGCTACTTACAGATCTATTCCAGTTCAGTTCTCACTGGGTGGAGATTGACCACAAGGGAAGGCTTAAAAATAAGTTAGTGAAAAAAAAATTCCCTTTCTCAGATGTATTTCCATATTAGAGGTATAACACTACACATTAAACAATTTTAAGCACAGATGAAATATAAGTGATTATTACTGGGACTATATTTTCCAGTATCCTATTGCTATTTGAAATAGACTTGAAAGAAGTTATGCAGAGAATATCAGGGAAAAAACCCACAGAAATCTCATAATCAAAGTGTCTTGTGGGTCTATCACTTCAATTCAGCTTCGTTCTTTCATAACACAGGGCAATCATATCAGATTAGGATTTGTCATCACAAACAATGGATCAACTACACCACAATTACCTCGTTACACAGGCATTACAAGGCTTGTTGGTGCCTTAGGCAAGAATCCTTCGTTCTGTGTTGTTGTGCCTTATCATAAATTATACTCATTAATGGTGTATGAATAATGGTGGCTTGCAGTGATGACAAAAGACCAAGATGATTTTATGTTTTATTTAAAACCTTATTGTGTGGAAATCTAACTCCTGCTGGACATCCAAAATCCTAAAAAATCATATTAAATGGTTTATTTTTCAGTTTGTTGATGTTCCCAGCTGATGCCTGTTCTACAAATCCTTCTGCAGCATATTAGAGGCATAAGTAACAAAAAGTCCTGGTCACACAACTGAAGCAGCGTGAAAGGCAACAGTAGCTGAGAGTAGGATTTGGGAGTTTTGAACATTTTCTTCCCGTCACTATGTTAACTAATCTCAGGAAAGTAATTTTGTCATTGTGTTCTCACTGGTCCTTCCCTCTGGAGAATGAAGTAGTTATTGAGATGTTGGGATCCTAAATTCAAGTAGGAATTCTGTAATACAAGATTATATACTCCTATTTTACAGTTTCTTAGACAACAACCTGCTGAAGGGGGAAAAAAAAACCAAACAAAACACTCAACCAAGCAAATAACCGTCCTACCCCAAAGAGCACCCTAAGCAACAACCAGGGTTTCCAAGTATTAAGAACTTATTTCTTGTAGAGGTTTATGTCTTGTCTTGGCAATTCAGATATAGTGATCAACTGCAGGACAGATTAGACAAAAACTGTATAGTTTTTCTGGACATTAGTGTACATACTGAGTTATGAATACAGAGCTGCAGCTTGATATTAAATGTTCTTTGTACTGTGTTTCTAGTATAATGTTAAATTCCCATTTCAAATTAAATATATACATAGTTAACAATGGCGTTTGCTTAGCTGTTTTGTAAAATGTTATGGGACTAGATTCTTGCTTATAAATACAGAAATATTATTTACATTTACATTTTAAGTTATTTACAGAAAGAAACAAGGCATTTATAAAACACACTGGACACCCATAATTTTTTCAAACTAGAATGGATTCTGGACAAATCTCAGTCATACAGACTGATATCTAGCCAGATAAATCTTATGATTTCACAATATTTAGAAAGACCAGACTTGTCTCTAAAAATCCCAAGAGCAGGATTTTTCAGGTTAGCTAGAAAGGCAGAAAATATAGGTTATTTGACAACATCTACAGAGGCAGAGAAAGCATGATTCGGAGTTCAGGAGCATTTACCTCAGATGGCATCCCTATTATCTACCTTGTCAATCCGAGGTGCAAAGTACCCATCTTGGGCTCTTTATGATGACTGCTGTCCTGACACCCTGGGACAGAGCCACTATCTCAGACACTTCTGTCCCTAAAATCACTCTGGAGTTTTAGTAAACCATCAGGTTATCCAAATGGATTTTGCATCTACGCATCAGCTGCCCTTGATTTTTAAAATTAGTGGAAATAAGTACACCAGATAAAGTTGGTATTGCCTCTTTGCCGTAGTATATTATTTCACTTTGCACTAAATGTGGCTTCGTACATATTGATCAATAGAGATGTTTGCCGTTGCATTTCATTGGTAAGACTCAGTCGTCTTGCATTTTTTAGGTCAGATACTGCTAACAGCTATCCTTCTTTTCACTAGTGTTTGTGGATATGATAAAGAAGCAGCAGGATATAAAATCTATTTCCACTGCTAACACAGGTTTACAAAAGCACAAACAGCATTGAACTTGTCTCTTGTGAGTTCCTACTGATTTATTACTTTATCTTCTTTCTTGAATGTACTGTGTAGGGTAGGCAACTACTTTGTAAAGTCATTTTGAGTATCAGAAAATTGTGTATCATAAAATTGACTTGATCCTTCTTTAACGTTGTTTTTTTTAGCAGGTTAAACTAATATCTCATTGTCCCTATTCTAGTTTGGATCACTCATGAGTCCTGTTCACAGGTGCTTGCAGATGTATCAGAAAATAACCTAATTCCACTCATAAAAAAAAATCTCTGCATATATATATATATATAATCTTAAGCAATAACATTTTTTTCTGGCAAAAGCATTCCAAAGCTGGTTGTGATAACTATAGTGATATCTAGGTTACAGAGAATGGAGCAGAATTCACTGTGTTTATGAAGAAGGTGGTGTCAGATTCCACATAGAGCTGCACAGTAAAGAGGCAACATTGATAAGTGGAAGGAAGAGAAATTTCAAATAGCTAAAAGGGAAAAAATTGCTCACAATGAGAGTGATTAAACACTGGAAAAGGTTGCCCAAGTAGAATGTGATATCTCCATCCCTGAATATATGCAAAACTCACCTAGACAAGACATCAAGCAATGAGATCTGCCTTTGAAGTTAGTCCTGAGCTGAGTACAGCTTTGGAACAGGTGATCTCCAGAAGTCCTTGCCCACCCAAATGTTTGAAATAAGATGCCTGAATTTCTCTTTACTCATTGGGGAACTATCTACCCTAAAATTTTATTATTTTCAATAAGTAGCAATGTTCAAAGTATTTACTGAAGGGAAAAAACCTTAACAAATGATTGGCAAATGTTATAATACAGGGAGAAGTATAATAGTTATTTAGTATATGGGATGAAAATAAGTTTAAAGCAAACAGAAAACAGGACTTGGATGGTCCAAGGTTAATACTAGAAAACTAGAATTCATTGTGATCACAAAAGTAACTCCTTGTTTCTGAAAGATATCATAGAATGCTGGAAAAGTCCTAAGTCTCATAGTAGAAATAATTTCAAATCTTAGTGTTTTCTTGTTATGCAAATATTTTCTAATATTTTAAGCTGAAATTCTACCAGTGATGTATCAAAAGTTTAATTTTATTCCGTTCAGTTTGCATATGGTGAGTTGCTGTAGTACGGTATTCAAAATCGATTTGCAGATGTTAAGCCAGCTGAAGGTAACACAGTCACTAACCCTGTACACAAACAAGCAGATAAATGTAATTCTTGAAAGTCAGTCTATTTTCAGAGAAAGTGCAAGCTTCTGTTCCAACATGAACTTACAAATGCCTTAAAGAAGAAGTACAAGGCTGCTAATGTTCAAATGGAAATTAAGGGAAACCGAAAGTGCATTAATATACTGACATGATGAAAAACAGCAAATCACCACCTCCTGTTTCTGAGCAGTTCTAATCGAACGAAGAATTCAAAATCATCCTATTTAACTGAGGTGTCAATGATGAGGGAGAGACAACTCCAGTGAGTAATTCATATCAGAAGTGGAATGAATTGCCCTCTGGAGATGCTTCCTAACCCCACTAGCTAAGAAAAGAGCTTACTCCTCACCTAGGATTTCCATATTAGTTGAGATGAATCCACGCTAAATATCATACAAAGTAACTCTACAAATATTAACGTGATAAAAGCTGAAATGGTTCCCTACTTACACCAAAATTAGTGGCAAGAGCCCTACAACATTATTTAACAAAATTATACAATTAAAACTAATTGAGTGCAGCTTTAACAGAAATGTGTGACACAGCAAGGACTAGAACCTGGACCTGACCCTTTATCTAAGTCCGCACCCATGGGTTCATCTCCATCAGTAAATGCAATGAATCAAGGACCATTCTCCACTGCATAGAGAAAACCCCACAGCACAGTTCTCAACAAAGCTGAATTATTTTCTTTAATAAATTAGGATAATTTCTACCATGATGCCAGCTGGAAGCAGCACATGGTTTGTGGTCTTCCTGGGACCATGTTGGGCATTTGATGGGAAAGTACAATGCGTAACAAAACATATGCCGTGGCCCAGGTCCTTTCTTGCTTAGAAATACAGATGGATCATAAAATCCATCTTGACAGCAAGTTCCTGTGTAGAGGCTGTAGAATCGTATGTATAAGCCACAGACTTTTCTAAATTATGTTGGATAAAATAAAGTTTGAGAAAGATGATCTGTGGTATCTAGCTTTGGGCACCTTCTTCATCAGGTCCTAGATGCTGCTCAACGTGATAGCAAGACTAAGGTTTAGTGTCTTTACATAAACACCACTTTTTCAAAGGAACATTCTTATTCTGGTTTTGGTAACATTTTCTGTTCCTTCCTAAAGTCTTTTGTAAGCTATTTTCCAGGGGAATAGCTTCCTCATATAAAGGTACCGCAGCTGCACTGGGACCCAGTACCTGCCTATAAAGCAGATGCAAACACAGCATGGGCTGGAGAGGCAGAGACCAAGCCAATAACACTACATTATTCACTGCTTGATTTGATTTCTGGTCAGTGGTATGATTTCCCCAAAATGAACTGTGACATTTCCTCCAGCTGCCTCCTCGGCATACAAAATAAGATTCTGCTAACCTGGGACTGCCACAAGGGAAAATGTTTACCAGCTCCAGCTCTTATACAACATAAGAAAAAAAAAAATCAATTCAACTGTGTGATACAGTTCAATCATAATAATGCCCTTTTAGGAAAACAGAAAGAAAAGAGTGTTTAAAAACGCATGGTGAGGACCTATTCTTGTTATCATTGAGTATTTTGATATGAATGTAATCTTTTCTCAATATGAGATTAAGACTGCAATCTTATTTTGTACAGATGCTGAACTTAATAGAAAAAAAGGTTATAACCAGTATCTTCCTGATGGCATTTCATGCATGTGTTTTAGCAGAGCCACCTGTGTTACTTTCCTTTTAATTTTAATTTTTTAACATAATTTTATTCCTTTGCTTTGGTTGACTGGCTTCATCAGTCATTTCACTAGTAAAAGTGCTCTAAAAAGATAAATAAAACAACAGAAATTTCAAGCAAAAAATGCTCCCTAATTGAGACAATTTCATAGAAGTAGATTTATGTTTTTTGTATAGCATGTTGCACCTGTTTTGTTTCTCTGACATGCATTTACTACAGAACACATTTTTCACAACAAAGTCACAAAAAGCTTTTGTACACGAATATTTTGTCAAGAATCCATAAGCAAGCTGATTTGATGGTCTCCCCTTATATAGCATGTTAAACTTATTTGAATTAATATCTTGTGATGACACACACCTCAAATGATAGGTTCAGGACCAGCTTAAATTAAATTTTTTTGTATCCTGGTATGCTAACATGCAGAATTGTATATTAAACTGCAGAAACAACTTGGAGAATACCTTTGCAATTTCTCATTTATATTGTTAATTATTACATTTTTCTAGGCTTTTTAAAAATGTTTCTCTTGAATAGTAGGATAATGATTTGATAGTCTGTATTTTACTTTCCATTACATCAACATACAACAAAACACAGTAAAAGCAATTGAATGATAAATAGCTATATCTCTCAGTGCTAACTCCAGTGCAAAATTTCTGTTGGAGATAATAGGAATAGTTTCAGTATAATGAATAAGTACACTAACACTCAGCAATTTTTGTCTATTTTAAAACAAAATGACGCAGCTACCAGTGAAGCAGACAGAAGCTTTTGTTTGACTTGGATGGCAGACAGCCTGGTTCTGAGAAACACCCTGACACCTCGACAACATCTAGAAAAAAACATCAGATTTGGAATTCTGTGTATGTACCGTAGCGCTGACACCACATCTATTACTGCCAGTACAGAGTATGAGGTTTAGGAATGACGGATGAACTGCACCACTGAGAGAAGTCACGCAGCCTCATTTCCAACATGCTCAGAGACGTGTTCAACTGACCTGAAACTGAGGTATGTTGCAAAGGAAGAAGGTAAAAGCTAAAACCTTTCCCTCTAGTGTGGACACCCACTTGCAAGGGCAAAGATTTGCTTTGGAAAAAACGATTGAATGTTATGCTGGTATTACATGGAATTGAATTAATGCTTGAGTTAAATTCAATGTTATGATAGTATTAAAAGAACAATCCAAGAAAAAGAAACATTCAAGCATAACAAGTTGATAATATGAAACTAAAATGACTTAAAACCAAAGGACTTACCAATCTGTTGGTAATATTTTAACGCCAGTTTTCTTAACAGTGATTCAAGCCTGGGGAAAGAAGTAAAGAGATTTGTCTCAGTTGCTTTATACGGCACGGTAGGAGTCAGAGGAGGGTTCCAGTGAATCAGATGCCTCAGGTCAGTGGAGTCACCTCCAGCACATCAGTGCAGCTTCCCAAGCCCTCTGTGGTGACAGAGACTTACACCAGAAGGGTATCTAAGAGCAAGTATTAGTGCAGATATTCATGTTTTTGCAGTCTTTTCTAGAGGTGTCTTTAAAATATGTAAGACATAATCTACTATGAAACTACATCAAACTATCCAAAATTAGATTTCTTAAATTTCTGTGAGATGTTATATTGAGTGTTTACTAATTTCCTATAATGATAGGACGTGTGGGGTAAGTCAGATATCTAGATTCAAGTTCTGCTCTTTGGCAAGTCCTTGAGTGTATGAAATTCCTGCTTTTATTTATGAGGTGAATTCAGCAAAAATATGTTAAACAGACTCTGTCGGTCTTGCTCCGAACACAAGTGTTCAAAAGGACTATGATGAACGCAAATATCATTTAAATTTGTCCCTCGATGCCATACACTGAAATACACTGTCAAGTAAAGAGAGAAATCTGTATGCATACATACATGTATACATATATGTATTAATTTATTTTTATAT
>NW_010138684.1:0-26288 GCF_000699245.1 Pterocles gutturalis
GGGTGTTCCTGTCCAAGCCATGAGCCACTTGGACTTGATCGCCCTTTGCTGGATAAAAAACCTTTTTGTTCCAGGTCCCTTTTTGTTCCGGATTGCTTCTGCTCTGAGTTATCTCACTCTGGGTGGTTCCCTCTCCCAGGGCTTTCTCCCTCCCTCGGTCAGCTCTCAGTCTGGGACACTCAGGCTCTTATCTCTATCCCGGAAGTGTGGTTTAGGGACTCTCCCTGCTCCGGGAGAGCCAAGAGCTTAGCCTTCGTCATCGGGTGGGGGGCAGCATCACTATGTATCACTCATGTGTATACTTGTATATACTATTATTACTTCCAATATTATTGTAGTTTAGTTATTAAATTGTTCTTATCTCAACCAACCAGTCATTTTTCCCTTTACCCCTTTAATTCTCTGCCCCACCCCCGGAAGCAGGGAGGGTGAGCAAATGGTTTGTGGGGAGTTGGCTCCCAGCCAAGTGCAAACCCATCACATTGTCAATATTTAACTTCTACCTAAATGTATTGTCATGAATTTTTGTCTAAATGGCTTCAAAAAACTGTATTGCTTTAAAGGATGTCAAGGGCAGCACCTAGTTCCTCAGCTAACCCTAATCTTGAAAACAAAGACTGAACTCATCTCATGTTGATTTGCCGCTTTTGCTTTTCTGACAGTTTCTGCTATAAAGGGCTGGGGGTTCCTCCTGTCTTTGTGCAGACTGGGAAAGAACCCAACTTCAAATTCTTTGAATAAGGGAACAGAAGAAGTCATTTTCAGATATATTGTCCAAAGAGGAGATATAGGGCAGAAGAGGAAAAAGGATAGAGTGTCAAGACTACATTTAGGTAAGACTTTAGCCTAGTCTAATGGCTCACCTTGCAGTTTCGCCTTTCCACTACTCACTTTATTAGCTGACACATACCACAAATGTCTAACAGTTAAGTCATGCACCTTCTTTCGAAATGGTTGTATGTCCATTCATCACCACAAACATGCTTCATAAATGTGCCTTTTGGCCATACCTAGAATCCCAAAGACAACTTCAAAGACACAGCAAATCATTGTCTACATTTATATGACCACAGATTGTCATATAAACTTTAAACATACAAAACAGATGAATGAAATGTAATACCAATGCTATTTTTCTTAGGTCTTGTGCAGAAGTAAATCAATTTGGAGACTTGGTTAATTCAAGTCTAAAGCACGAAAGAAGACATTAATATGCTGTCCTAGTAATTGAAAGATTTCAGTGTACCTGACATTTTATTGCAAGATAACAACCTGAATGTAAAAAGGATCTGCAACTGCTAGAATTTATTACTAAGTGAACACAGCAAAATATTTTAATAGTACTTTAGCCTATTGTTCCTCTAAAATTTAAGTTCCATCACAACTTGCAGAAAAATGCTAATAAAAACCTGTCTCTCAGGTGAGTTACAGTACGTTTCTTAGTAACAACACAGAAAGCAGTTTAGGCATAAAGTCATTGAGAAGGACAACATTCTGAATTGTCAACATCTGTGCAACTTTGACTCTCCTGTACAATAGCTTTCTTGTAAACATATTATTGTAAACATATTAGATGTATTATTATTATTATTCTGGTCAATAGAATTGTACAAGCACCTTTCCTCATCACAGCTCTTAGTTGATGCCAGTTTTAAAATGCTGCATTTGGGTAGTCCAAATAGCATCAAACAACTTGTAGGATTCCAGGCAGTTCTGCAGTATATGCAGAATTGCTAATAATTTCTTCTGCTGTCCGATGAGTAAGTTCTCTCATGAGGGATACTGAGCATTTGCCTCACAAGTCAATGTCTCTCATAGCACGGGAGGGGTGAAGGTCAGGATGGGAAAGTCTCTGATGTCTGAGAAAAAGTTAAACTGGCAAGAGAATTGGTATAGAAGGTTGAAGCACTGGAAATGTTAAGTGTCAGCAGTGAAGCTGAGTTAGACTCTGCATGGAAAGTTAAACAGAAAAGACCGTCTAGCCAGAGAAGGAGCACAAGACAGTGTGCAAGCATAAGAATAAGAAAGAAAATGTGGGATATCATATAGTTTAAACACAAAAATAAAGATCTAAAATATTTTACCTCAGGTTTTAACAATGACTATGATACTGACCATGGACAGAAAGAACACATATATAAACGAAACGCCTCACCTTTAAGAAAGTAAAAATTAGCACAAGTCAGACACAAATACAGATTTATAAAGTGGTCAGGGAAAGGAGACAAGGCATTTGCAGACCTGTTAATCCAAGAACCATATGATGCAAGGCATGCAAAAAAAATTTTAAACAATTACTATAAAGAAAAATGTATTATAAACAAACTTTCCAGATTTTCTTCTCTGAAAAATGATTTTTTTACACAAGCAGAAGATCTGTGTTCAAACTGCAACTTTGTAAGGGCGTTAAACACTTCATCAGATGGGAAAGAGGACAACTGGAAGAAGTTTGAGGTGAGCAAGAAAACACCTACAAAGGCAGCTGCTGATAGAAAACATTTCAAGGTAGTTCTATATATTAACTATATCAAAGAATAGGTATTGTGATTATTAATAAAACCCATCTTAGCATCAAAATCAGGAGTATGAATGAAATTATCTGATTGAATAAAGGTGGCATCCCCCACGAAGAAAAGGTGTGTGATAATACATCATATTTTATAATACTTTATTCTAGGAATGAATTTCATTTAAAAGGTAACAAATGGAATTAAATTAACAACACAAAATCTGAATTCATGCACCTAGAAACTAACGACAAATTTCTACGGCAGACTGAGAAGTGCAAATGACAAAAAGGCAGAACTGGATTACTACAAAACAAAGAAAACTAAGAGGGTAAATCTGATACTAGATATACTAGTGTTGAGGTATTTACAGGAAAGGGATGTATGGGTATCAATACATAAAAAGCTTCTGTGATATATTTTTTAAATACCATAGACTGCCTTCTTTACCTATGTTCAAACACCTCCCCCTCCACACACACACACACAAAGATGAACTCATCCTGAAAGAGGCAAAGGGTGATCGAAAGAGCAAACAATCTGTCCCTCAACAGGGAAGAAGCAGGTTGCCCAATTACTGTAACTCATCAACTATTGAAAGGAAGTAAGATTGATATCCACTAAAACACAAAGGTGTGAGCACTAAAGATGAAAGACATAATTATGCTAAACAGCAATCACGCTTCAAGAACAAACAGATATAGCAGATAAGAGATAAATTACCCTGCAGGATGGCATCTCGTGAACAGCAAGGTTTAGGAATAGCTTTTCAACAGCAGGGAAAACAGCATATCTTATTTGCAGCTTGATCATTATTGGAAAAAAAATTACTTGATGGATTTGATATAAACAGTCAGCCACTAGATTCAGCAATGTAATGTCTACATAGTATGCGCTTTTACAGAAGGCTTCATGAAAGGTGGGTTTGGTGAAGCTTATTGATCATCTCCAGCAGATGAAAAAAAATCACATACTGATTGATAACCAGCTCCTACAGTAATTTGGTTTAAACTATTTGAACTTAGCCTACAAATTGTCTGTCACCATATAATGCAAGTAAGTTTTACATGAAGTAGACTAGCAACTAGGAAGTCTCTTGGTCTTTTGAGGTACAGAGAGTTCTGCTTCCGCCCCCCCCCCCCAAAGAAAAAGCCAACTTCTGCAAGAGAGGAGAGTTATGCTGTTTGTAATATAAACAACGTGATCAATTATGAAGACATTTAGCCCATTTAAAAATAGTCAGACAGTACATTCCTCAAGAAAATAACTTACACAGAAATACTGTTTCACCACAGGATGAATAATGCTTTCTAGCTACCACCTACGAAAGCAGGGAAAGGACAGACCCTTTCATCTCACTGTGAAGGAAACCTAAGAAAAACTGCAGAAAACAGGAAGACAAACACTGCTCTCACTACTCACTACTAAATCCTGCAGTAAGCGTGTATTTCTGTGTCAGCAAAGACAAAACCCATAATCATCTTCAGAAATTTATTCTGAGGCCAATCTCATCTAAAATGTGTTCCTATCTTTCATGCAGTTTACTCAGGTCTTTTCATCTACGCAGTTAAACTGATCTGGAACAACCTTGGTAGTTTCTGTGATGGAAATGCACTCTTTAATGCATTTAACCACTTTCAAGGTTAGAACCAAAACCTTTAACTGGCAGAGATGCAGATCAGAAGTCATCACAGGAAAGACCAAAGCACGAGCCCGATTGTTCATCAAATTTTAAGCCACCTCCTTGTGTGATGAATACATTCAAAGCCTCTGGGGTCACTGAATTTGGTTTTAAATTGAAGCCAGGGGTTTCAAAATAACTTCAAGATCATAATTTTACTCCTTCAGAAGCTCTTGAAAAATTCTGGCTTATTTAGATGTTACTAATCAAGATCAGATCCTCTCCTCTGTTTTCTTAATATTATCCTTCCCACATAGACCCTTTAATGCCTATTACTATACTGAGCTCATGCTGCAGCTTTTCCCTTAGGGCGGTGTATATGGGTCCCTCAAAATAAAAACAAGGTGCTATTAATTTTATTAAACTTGTAAAAACAGTCCTTTGTTAACTGAGCTACAGGTCCCAAAGTTAACAGAAAGCAGAGAAAAAGAAAGGAACTCTGGGTACTACATTAAAAAAACTACTCAAAAATTCATCTTTGTTTAGTGATCCAATTGACTCTCAAGTTTGGGATTTTCCCATTTGGATTCCCTTTTCTAGCTGGAGAAATTCCACTTGAGTTACTGTATAACTTAAGTAAAAAAAAAAAAAAAAAAAGTCTTTACTTAGTAACAGCTTCAAACCAAACAGGTATGGTTGGTTCATTTATCAGTCCTGCTGTAAACTCTCTGTGGCAGGCACATGTATAAGGAGGCTCACAAAAAAGATGCAGGCAACATATAGAGTTACAAACAACTTAGGAAGAAAGATAAAAGTTTAAGTGGCAGCTTAAGCTCTGTTTCAGAGAGGACATACACTTCGTATACCAGTCTGGTCAAGGCCTGTCCTTGGATGGCCTTTGGCACGCAAAACCAAGGTGGGGAGGCAGACTGAAATGCCAAAAATACAACTGGCGTAATTTACATGAACTACTAGGCGTGCTGCCTCAGTTCACAAGACATGCTCCAAATGAACATTAAAAACCTAAAATATTTTAAAGCATGAGGTTAAACGGACTGTCTTCTTTCCCCTAATTCTCCGACATAGCACCCAATTTTCATCAGTTTTCTCCCAAGCAGTCTTTCACATTGAAACATTTCTCCAAGTCTTCTCTCCACTTCCTGCAGCCTTCTTTCTTCACATTTCCAGCCCTCTAATGCACACAGCCCCTGAACATTGAGGGCTCCAAACTCCCACCAGAGAACGATAAAATAAGTTTAAAAAAAATAAGTAAAAAGACACTGAACAGAATCTAGCCTGGTAAATTGTCAAATGTCAGGACAGGAAGAGGACAAAAACCTGTTCCACCCTCCTCCTATGAAAAGAATTAAGAAAGTATTTATTCTATAAATATTTTCGTTTCAGGAGTTGAAAACGGTTTGGCATTGCTAAATAATGTTATTATTCTGAAACAAAAGCTTGGCAAAAGACTTTTCAAAAGTATTACATTTTAACTAAAATAAAGGAAAAGAAACTAGGGTAACTGCATTTTTAATTCTTGAGGTTCCCAGAAAAAGAAAATTAAGTAACTTTAGCATTTTTCTTGAAGAACACAGGCAGAAATACAAGTATAATTCTTCCCATTTCCTAGTCACCAACGGTATACCATGGCATGGACTTTTAAATATAAAGAATGAACTATTGTAAAATTGCTTCCAAAACAAGAAAATTGTTAATAATTTTAATACAATTATATAATTACAACGTTAAGGTCATACAATATCAACTTAGCTCCAGTACACACACTAAACGTATCATCTATTTTCATATTTTTTTCTATATAATCCATTCGCATTATTATTGAATTTCTGCATCTTTCTTAAGGATGATCAGATTCTCTGTTCTCTCTTCTCTTAAAAGCAGCTCTGTAGTCAAATTTGGTCAGTCTGACAGATTTAACAATAACCATTTTCCTCCCAACTGAAAGGTATAGAAATTTAACCTCAATCTCTCTCAACAGAGATTTTTCTTCTTACTTGGCCAACGATAAAATAAGAGAACATTCATCCACTCAGATAAGACCAACAACTAAATTGAAAACATCTATAGAAAGTAACCTGCTGAAAAGCAATACAGAATGTTTGTAATTTCTGAAGATTTTAAGATACCCTGAAATCACTTTTCGGTTGACTAGAAAAGACGTTTGTTCTGTTACTGAGAAGATAACGAAATTTCTCAAAAAAACCTAACAAAGACTGTTAAACCTAAAGCCATATTAGAACAGTCTTTACAACAGGGCTGGGAGAGGACAGGACACACCATTTCACTAATACATCTTCAAAATGCAAAAGCAGCATCACATAACTCCACAAACACACATTCAGTCTTGGTTTTAAACTGCAACTAGTTTTCCCTTGCAGTGCTTATTCTAACATTCCTGCACTTTTCTGATTTCCTGGCAATCTTGCTCTTGCACTGTATCTCACAGAGAATAAACAGTGATGGCAACCTGGGGCTGGGGGAGGACAGGACACACCATTTCACTAATATATCTTCAAAATTCAAAAGTAGCATCACATAACTCCACAAACACACGTTCAGTCTTGGTTTTAAACTGCAACTAGTTTTCCCTTGCAGTGCTTATTCTAACATTCCTGCACTTTTCTGATTTCCTGGCAATCTTGCTCTTGCACTGTATCTCACAGAGAATAAACAGTGATGGCAACTGAGGTTTTTCCAAAACCCGTGTAGAAGGGCAAACAACAAGACTAGACATCAATTCTGATCAATCCAAGGTTTTTCCAAAACCTGTGTAGAAGGGCAAATAACAAGACTAGACATCAATTCTGATCAATCTTCCATTTTTCAAGTATGTTTTCCTCTCAAAAAGACTTAAAATAAATGTTATATGAACCAGAGTAAGAGGAATAGTGTTTTAGCAAAAGAATGACCAAAAAGTATGTTTTTCCAACCTCAACATAATTAATTATGGCACCACAGTAACGCATCACTCAAGAGATACAAATTTCTAAGCTACACAAAGGATTCGGCAGTGACTGCAATGCTATCCTGAAAAGAATTTCCACAGAAAATATTTTTACAACATATCTTTCTCTTTACTCCTAAAGTTTACTTATTATCTCCTCTACCTGACTTTTTGATTAATGTTTTTTATTATTAAATAAAATTTTCATTTTTGTGATACTCTTCCATTTTTCACAGTTTATACACTACAAACTACACACACAAATTATAATAAAAGTTATTTAACATTTTCCACGAAAAGAAAGCCTAGATCTTGAAAAAACTTCCATCCAACAACTTCTTGTATCCTTACTAGTGATAATGACCAGACTCCCAACTTAGTAAATACAACTATCAGACTCAGAGAAAAGTGCAACTCTGTGCCTCTGCTTTTGATGCTAAAGTTCACTATCATATGATATGAAAATTTCCTGGGTTTGCTTCTATACAGACCCAGAGCATATCAAGCATGACAACACTGAGCTGCCCAACATCCCTCTTGCACCTATACCCAAGATTCAAAATCTCTGTCAAAACCACCTGTAAAATTCAATCTGTGAGGGGTTGTCTCAGACGATATATAACAGATTCCACTCTGTAACAAATTGTCTGGGAGGCTGAGAGCATCTCCTCTTAATCTGACAGCTCAGTAACCAAAGCACTACCACCAAATCTGGCTTCAGTCTTCTCTACTGCTCTGCCCTGCTGAATGAAAGGGGCATAGTGCCTGAAAGAACACCGCTCAAGTACATAAGACTTCATGACAATATTCCAAGTAAATAGAGGTGACTCCCTGCAGCTTGAAGGAAGGTATCCCAGCCCTGGAAAGAGCCAAGAAATGTTGCATACATCATGTAACTTAAATTTCACACAGCTTCTCAAGTGTGCATGCTGAATGTTATGAATCCAACTCCAGAACTTAACTTTACCCCTGCTTTAGAAAGGACTTGGTGTATTACTCAAGGTCAAAGAATATGCTGCTGCTGAGTACTGTCACACCCAAGACCTCAACTTGCATACAATTATTTTTCAGATACAAAAATACACAGGAATATAAATCAAGTGTTATAATTAGGCAGCAGTCTAACAATAATTTAGAATTTCCAGCAGTATATTAAGAAGGCACTCATCTCATAATATAAAGTATTAATCCAACACTCCTGTGATTCAAAACTGCTTGGAGAAAAAAAAACAACAAAACAAAACAAAAAAAAACCAAAAAACAACTATGCTTAACTTTGCATTTACTGGTTTTGTGACAGATCAGGTATCAGCTATCCTGCAGTCAGCATAAAGCCAATGCTCTAAGAAACCAAAAAGAAGTTAAATCAAGCGCTTATGCCTCAACCTGGATCAAACACTAATCGTTGATTCACTAACACAACATCAACCTCCAGTCTGGACACAATTCTGTTAGGTCCTGTTTCCACGATGCTTAATCACAGAAATAGCAGATTTTTCAGGAAGGAATAATACAATCTTGTACATCACCCTAAGTTTTCAGTGACAGTACTATGTGGCATAAATTGTACGTGTTTTCAGATTTCAAGATTAAAAGAAAAAATGACCTTTTGAAAGTTATAGAGAGAGAAAAAGAAAAAAAAACCCTAATGATTATTCTTCATATGTACTCACTTGCTCAAGTCTGGAGGCAGGAGTTTAGATATCTAATTCATAGTTCAAGTATTCTTTAAATGGAAAATTAAATCAAATCAGAGGTATGAATTCAAAACACATTAAGCACATTAAACCTCTGTTCCTTATGGGAATCAAGTTAAAGGCACTTTAGTTCTGAATGACAGCATCCATTAAAGTTTGATGTACTTCAACTGATCTGCTTTAATGTCCTACCTCTAGTTAAACAAGCTAATAGACAAGCCTACAGTTGCAAGTATAGACTGGGTCTAATACCACATTCCAAGTGAGAAACATGCCTGCAGACTGGAGGAGAGAATGAGAGTATTTTTGGTTCTTAACTTTCTTTCATTAACTTGGGTCCATTTCAAACAGCAAAACTTTTGCACATAGTTTTACAATCACATTTCTTGTATACTCTTTCAGGATAAGATTCATTTAAGAATGTTACTCTTTTACTCAAGAATTATGGAGGTAATTAGTCTGTTGACAATTATTTACAACAAATACAGCATTTTACTCTTCAAGCACAAGGCTAGATCATTCTTAGTGTTTATTAACACAATTATCTGTTAAATTTGTTCTGCTTTTGCTCATTGGTTTTCACTTTTTACCCAAATTTTCTGCAATCTTTTTAGCCACACATTAGACTAACCTAATGTCTGAAGCAAGCTAAAACAAGATATTCATTGGCAGTCTCCCAAGTCATTAAACGCCTACCACAAGATTCCTCTCATACTCTCAGGATCAGACTGCAACCAGATAAAAAAAGTCAGTTTGTAACCTAAAGCCTCCTATTTCCTTATTCTTCAATTAAATATGAAAAATTCTTCAATGATGCAATGAATGCAGCAAAACTAGTATTTCCCCCAATGAGGACTGATACAGTTTGGGAAGGCTCAAAAGGTAATCTCATTCACAAAATTTGGTGAGCAGAGATGCAAATATAAATAAGGTATAGTAAATATGCTCTTATAGCAACCCATAAGGACTCAGAACAACATCAGTTTTGTAAGAGAGGTCTTGAAATAACATTAAGTAATAGGATGAAGAAAGTAGTAGAAATTAGTAACTGGTTAATATTTACCACCGCAAGAGCTTAGGCCTGTGGTGTTCTGCATTTAGTCTTCCACTGAATATAGTCTTTTTCTAAAGTAACTTTTACTGCAAGCAAATGGTTGCTGATCTGACTTTTTGCCCAAGACAGCAAGAGCCATGCTGCCCTGAAAACAACGTACTTACATTAGACTTTCTTCCTGAGAACTGAATGCAGATACTGTCTCAGGTAATACGCAGAAATGAGTAATTGGAAGTCACTCTTAAGACCTACAACAGAACTCTTCCACATCTGGTATATCTCATTAACCATGCAATTAGTGGTAGCAAATATTTTTATAATTCTAACCAAAATTACAAAGTTCATTTATGTGCATCTTCATTCTAGAACAACTTCATGCTGTCTGGAGAAAAAGAAATACATCTTTCAGAAGTTAGAAAAATTTCTTACACAATTCTGCCATCACCCACTCCTAAGAATCCCCAACACTACAGCAAGCCTCCTGCATGTTTGTAGCTCCTAATGCTGCCAAACTAATTGTCTGGGCTGAGATTTTCCAGTTTGGCCACTAATGAATGTCTGATTGTTCCCATAAACCATTCAGCCATTTACAAGAACACCACTGAAGACAAAACATGCAATACATGTATGTTCCTACTCAAAGAAGTAAGAACTGCTGTACTTGATTCAGACTCAAGAATCATTTTAAGTCTGCTTACTACCCTGCCCCTGATGCAGAGGTAAATGCCAAAGAAAAGAACACGTAAAGCAGCACATAGACCTTTCATGGTGTGCACAATCTGCTTCCAGAAAGCCACCAGGTCAGGGACTTGAGAACTGGTTTAAATCAAGGCCCTTCACTGGTTCTGTGCATTTGCTCGATTAGCCCCTCAACCACATTCCTCCTCCCCAACTTAGTCCTAGCCTTAGTCTCTACAAGAGGAGGAGCTGTGTTTCAAAATTAAGTTGTACTGAGGAGAGACTGGCTATCTTCCTTCAGCGGTCCTAGCTTTTCTGTTCCAATAAACACTGAATAGCATTCCCTAATTAACTCTTCCATGCGAGTCTGTGATTTCAGACCTCCGACATCTTGCTTCAGCTCTCCCCTCTTCCAACCCACAGATTCTCAGTGTCTCTGTTGATACAGAGGTAGTTTTGTATCACCAACTTTCCTGACTCCCCGTCTCTTTACAGCAGCACTAGAAAAGGTATCCTTTCTGAGGTGGAAAGGAATGAGGATGGCATACAGACACTCAACATCTGAACGCACCAGGGATTTATGAGGTTGACCAAATCTAGTTTTTTCTCAGGTCTTGACTCCGTTAGCGCACTTTAAAGTCATTCTAGTGACTTTGAATTTGTGTTTTTGACTGCTCCTGAACTCAGAGCTGTTTCCAGACAAATAGTGATGAAGATCCAAAGATTCTCCCCCTACCCTCAACCTGCACCAGAGTAATGATTGTTCAAGCCATCACTGTCTGTAAACAGCTAGGGTTGTTTCTCTCCCATTTCCACTAAACTAAAATTCAATGTCGACAGACGCAAACATAATTTTATCACACAAGTCACTCAGTATTATGAAATATTTTGCACTTATGCACAGGTTAGCAAAGAAACAAAACCAGGGTAAGCAATTTTTTATCCTCAAACTGTCACCTGATGCTTTACCTTCCCTTGGGGAAAAAAATTTTATTTGTGCATACTCAGTAGAAATGGACTTACAAGACCTTCAGAGCTGTTAAATGGTGCATGTCAGAGACAGCTCTGGCACAACAAAGGAAAAAGTTTCCTCCACTTTTCTTCTGCTTAATTCAGTCCCTGAGGAGAAGGGTAACAACTTCTGGGGCACAGGACATGAAACTCACTTCAGAAAGAGGAGAGGTAGGAAGAAGGTGAAGCAAGAGCTGGTCAGGAGAACCACCCCAAGGAGAGGGACACCAGTATGACAGGGAGCAGGAGGAGAGGGACACTAGAAAAGAGACTGGACCAGGGGAGAAGACACATGGGTGAAAGAAAGAAGGGATTACAATAGTAAAGCAGTGATGAGGAATGGGACTGAGTGTGGAAACAAAAGGGAAGGGAAAAAAAAAAGCAGGTGACACTAGCAAACATGAAGAGGGGAAAAAACAGCATTGGTGAGGTGAGGAGTGGGAAATGGGACAGAGTATGAAAAGGAATGAACTAGGCAGGAAAAACAAGACTGAGGCAAAACGACCAAAGGAAGGGAAAGCAAAGTGCAAATATAGAAAATGTCAAGGGGCGAGAGGCACGCAAAGAAGTGTCCAACACAGCAAACACCCCTCCTAGCCTTCGCACAAAGGCCAGAGCCCCACAACCCGCAGCAAACGTGCCCTCCTCCTTTCTTCTTTTAAGCATTAGTTCCCATGAAAGTGAGGTTTCTTAAGACAGCAAGCTAATGTCTGTGATGTGAGCAGAACGTTGGAAAGAAGAAGAGAAAATGAGACATAAGAGAACGGAGCCATTGCAGAGAAAAGAAGGGGCATACAGAAGAAGCTTCTATTACCAGGATAGAAAAAGAAAAATACATAGTGCCTGACAAATTCTTTTTTCCTTTCAGCATGGCCTTCAGGAATAAAATCAGTCAGATTTGTATGGAAAGGGAAGGCAGAAAAAAATGAGGGCTCAAAAAGTATGTCAAGGGTGGTGAAAAGAACCTGAGACTGACAATATGTGATACAATTATACTGTAAAAACAGAGAAAATGCTCATGAAAGCAGGTGAAAAATCTGAAGAAGCTGATTGTAAGATTTTATTACAAGCACTCCAATGCACAAAAGAAGGGGCAAAAGTAGTAAATGTTGCTGCTGACAGATCCTGTGATAGAATAGGGAAACGTGAGGAGACTCCAAAAGTGTATCAATGGAAGAAAAGCAAGCAGGAACAAGAGGATATGAGATGTCACGAATACTTACACACCAGAAATCATAGGGAAGTCTAAGCAACAGAATATGAAGGATACTCTACAAAGAAGAAACTATTTTAGAGTAAGAATTTGAGAGAAAATAGCATTTGGCAAAGACAACTAGAGAGCAGCTCTGCTAGTGAACATGAACATTAGCGTCGCCCCTTAAGTGAAGGGGTAAACACAAGCTAATACATGCAGCTATGCAACCAGATGCATCATCTGCATTAAATTATAGAGGATGAACGCAGAAGAGTTCACAGAAAGAGAGGCAGGAGCCAGCATCAGAGGAAGGATGACATGCAAAAGATTAGAAGTTACATGCAAGTAGCCTGGTAAAGAGGATTAAAAAACCCTACAAACATTTTTTTCCTACTCAGACCGCAAACGGCTTACAATCGTTATTGAAATAACTGAATGTAATAAGACATTTTGTCCCAATCAACATGTCACTACTATACAATAGGATAACTCAGCCAAATAATCTTAAGAAGTGCAACATGCACTTCGTTTCCACTCATTATAACATTTTGCACATTTAGATAAAAATCAAAACAGCATGTCCTTTATCGAAGTCGATAAAAAGAGAGTAGGTCAAGGATTCTTCCTTTATCCTACTATTGCCAAGACAGAAAACTTGTTTTTGCAATGCCCTACCTAAAAAATAGAGAGTAGACCTTTTATAATTGGCAAGAAGCATGGAAAAGTTCAGGCAAGGGGCCAGATGTTTTGTTAAAATGCACAATGGTATGGCTTTGCTTTCCTGAAGACCCACAAACAGTGCCTTGAGAATCTCATCTCAACGTCCTCCCTTCTTAATTAATGCCCAGCATCAGATTTTATTACAAAGATATAAAAATGTTTTTATACACTTTCCCCCCAATGCTTTAAAGGCTACAATAATCTCCCAAGAAGACAACCCTATATCCATAAGCACATTAAATACTTGAATTCCTGCATGGAGTTACTTTAGCACAACCTTTGTCACAAACAAGACACACCGCTGATGAGCGCTGCAGTGAGAGAGCTCGGGCACTCCTCCTTCCACACTGTCCCATTCAGCTCTCCTCCTTGTGGTTTTTCTTGCCACTGTCACCACCTTCCTATCCCACCACGGACATGTTGTGTCCCCACCTAAGCAACACATAGCAGGGTTTCATGCATATATACATCTATACGGCTTCCCTTCGGCCCCAGCTTTTTAATCTCAGAACAGATTTACATGACTTAGAAAAGACCTGCAGTCTCTTATTCCACTGTGAGCATCCTTTTACTCCATTGCCTTCAGATTTTTAGGCATTTTAAGTAACAAAATAAATTAATGTGATATGACATAATTTGATGGAGCAACAGGACTCAACAATCATGAAAGAGACATTACAATTGCCAGATAAAAAGACTGAATGATACTGAAGAAAATACAATGACAAATGGAGGTGTGAAAAGACACACTGATGAGCACTATTTTATAAACCACAAATATTTTTTAAAAACCTTATTCAGGAAAAGCCATGCAAGGAAGATTCCTTCCTTTAAATTTCCTTTACTATTCATAGCATATAAATTGGACCGTATGCAACAGAGCAATTAGTTTAAACACTGCCAATATTCTCACTGGTGATAATTGGTTGCTTCTTGCAAGAACATCTGTTCCATCCTTCTTAAGAAATGAAGTACAGACCCTGTTACCTAGACAACAGAATCCTTCCGAGCATCACACACTATAAAAGGGCAATACCAACCTAAGTCACACTTCATATACATTCTCCCCACAGCTCCCTGATCACCATTAATGCAGCTGAATGCTGTGATTTTTTAAAAATAAGCCCATATTCATTATATCACATAAACTCGGGCCCACTTTCACATGCATTAAAAGTAAGAGTTGTGTTACTGCCCTTTTGGCCAAGCAAGTCACTTTGAGGCTCTGCATCCTGCCAGTTCCTACTACCATGACTGCCAAGCTGTCAAGCTGAAAATGCTGCAGCTTATGAGTACTCTAAGAGCAACTCCTATCAAACCTAGAAATCTCAGTTCAGTCCCCTTGAATGCGTTTTCTGTCCAGAAACAGTTACCTTCACCACCATGCCCCTGGACTACCGGAGATACTCATGTGCTCTGGGGACTTATCCCATACTGGCACTCACTAGTGCCCTCCAGCCAAATTAAGGAGAATAGGAGCAGATTAACCTTTGGAAGATGCCTTTTGTTGCCTTAGCAAACTCACCACAATTTTATAACTATTGATGAAATTTTAACAACAATGAAGTGCAGCAGATGACAAATTCCCCTGTGTGCTTTAGATAGATAAATGGATTTTTTCTTCCTGTGTGCATATGATGGAGGACCCATGAACACAGAAACTCAAATGATGTGTGAAACCTAAGGATTAAGCACTCAGAAAGGAAAAGAGAGCTCACTGGGGCAGAACAAGCTGCAAAACAATCACTGCCACTCAAACATCACCCTAAATTCATCTCACTTCATGTTCCCTCTGACAACACCCTAAACTACCTTCCCTCCTCCTTCATCTTTCCTTCTTCTTGGCTGCAAGAAGAGCAGCACTATCTATCCTCAAATGTATACGCTGCAGCTGTCCCTATTGAGAGGAGAAACTTCTATAGAAGAACCCCTATAGCTTTTATGAATTTGGTTTTGCACATGCAATAGCAATTATGCCCTGAGTATGCACATGAAGCTTCAAGTTAGGCAGTCAGTACAAGTCAACAGCACCAGAAAATGCCAAGCAAGAAAAGGCTATTAAACCACAATATAAGCAATCAGTTCACCACAGACCACACAAAGGAACCAAACACTTCAAGACTTTACTAATGCAAACATGACAGGTACTTTTATGGGAATGCTCTGACAAGTTATATTTCCACATATTTCCACTAGTTTGCAGAACAACACAGGAATAATTATAATGAACATCTGATAAGCAAGTAGATGGCATTTTGAACACTAACTAGAGTAATGAGAAGTAAAAAGTTTAACCACAGAAGATAAGTCTGGTTTTTTTTATCTGTTTTGCAGATTCTGCTTTTTTAGAGGAGACTTCAAGGACACTTAATTTGACAAGACAAAAATGGAAAGGTTTAAAGGAAGGCTTCTATAGCAGCACTTTGTACAGCTGTGTTTCATAGGAGAAAGATAACATTTAAAATAATCCCAGTGGGATAGGAACACAGATCTGTTTGTCAGGCCCATCTGTGTTGCAAAAAAAAAAAAAAAAAAAAAGTTCTGGAAGTACCGAAGAAAGAAAATAAGAAAAAGGTCTGGATTTGAGGTGCCCAGAAGAAGGAAAAATTAAATAATCCATCTGGCCTCAGACTGAAAATGTGAACAATGGAGACAGTCAAAAACTATTTAAACTTAAAGTCACTGTAGAATTCCTTATTAAGACTACAAGGCTTTGATCAAGTTCAGTGAATTTCAGATGTGGAACAGTATAAAAGAAAATTTAGTAGCAAACATTTTTAGGCCACAAGTATAATAAACACTTTGAGATACAATGTAAAGCTGAAAGGATCACCCATCCCCAGTAAAATAAAACAGACTAGATAAAACCTAGGCAAGAACAGAATCACTAATATGTAACAAAAATAACATGTCAAAAAAGAAGAAACAATTATTAGTCTGAAGTGCAAAGATACTAAGGCAGATGAGGACACAGAACAAACCTTGGAGTTTAGTCAGAGAGAGATCATTAATCACAGTAATAAGAAGCTTTCTTAGAGTAGAAGTTTAGAGAAGTCAAACCAAAATGGATCCAAGACAGAGCTGGTGGAGAGAAAACCACTGTGCTGATTGTACATATTACAGGCATGTGGAGATAGAAGGAGAGGAAAGCAAGGAAAATAGTACAAAAGGCAACTGAGGTAGAAAAGGAAACTAATCTAATAAGCAAGTGAAAATATGGAAAGACAATGAGAGTTGAGAAACAAACTCTGCAGGGGCAATGGGATGGCATAAACTCATTAGCACAGAAAGAAAAGGCAGAGGCTTTCTCAGATGTCTTCAAGAACTGGCAGCAGATCTCATATTTCATAACTATCTATAATCAAAATTATTCTACTGATAGCTTCTTTCAATATGCTGTTCACATATTCAAAAAACTGATGGCTTTTCCAACAGTATAACCTGTCAGGACTACCCAAACTTCAGTATCCTTCGGTGGCTGCATATGAAAAAGCTCAAGGTCAAGTACACTGAGCATACACATTTACATACAACATAGTACATGTGCTACACACAGGCAACAACAGGAGGTTTAAGGAATCATCCTGATCCTGCTAATGAGATCGGAAGGATGAGCGTGATGGTCCTTCTGCAAGGCAGAAGCTGGATGGCCAAATGGAGCAGCGAACAAAGACATGATGATCATACCTTTCTTATCAAAATGTAAACTGCGCAAACTCTACATAGTAACAACCTTACACTGTAAGCCTCTGCACAAGATGCATCACAGAATTAAAGGCATCCAGGCTATCCATATAGTGACTATTGTACTGTTAACTACAGTTTGGAAACAGGAAGGCCTCCCTGTGTCTCAAAATCCCCCACAATAATATATCAAGTCACCATAAAGACAAGAAAAATCTCAGTAAGATACAAAGAAAGTTGTATTTAAGCAGCTATTTTTCAGTTTACTGCAAAAATAGATACACGTTCATAAGAAAACAAACACCACACCAAAACTTTTAACATAATGAAATCCAATGAAGTTAATAAAGTTTCTGTAGAAGGTAACATAACATCTTGCCTTCAATAAGAAAGCTAGAGTTTACATACAAAAAATCTTCAAAGTAAAATACAACTCCAGACTAAAACCACTATCCACTTAGCCATAAAGTAGGGCTGAAACCAATGCTAAACAACATACTGAAAAAAGCAACTATATGCAGAGGGGTGTAAACAGGAACAGGCTACACAGGAGTTTAGTGTCAGGAAAGCCAAAGCTCACCTTGAATCACCACTTGCAAGGAATGTTGAGGGCAACAAGAAGAGCTTCTGCTACTACATGTGAAAAGCTGAACAAGAAAATGTGAGCCTGTTGCGGAATGAAGTGGGCAATTTAATAACAGTATCCATAGACAGAAGTCCCAACTTAAAAAGAATTCATCATCTGTAAACCCAACCCATGTCATCACCTCTTAGTCTGAGGCATCAAAAACAGTCACATGCAATGTTAAATTAGAGAAAGGCATGATCTAAAGGCATGCAAAGTCAATATACCATTCAAACAATTTTACAGCTCCACACAGAATAAACCGAAAACATGTATAAACTAATTTTTTTTGACTACAGGGAAAATACAAACAGAGGAACACAAGAAAAACACATAATGAGAAGGAGAGAATGAGAAACAGAAGAGAAAAAGAAAGGTTTATGACATTAATTCAGAAAAAAACTCAAAATTTACAAAATTACAACTGAAGCTTTAAAGCATATATGTTCATGTGTGCACACACACATGCAATCTTGCAGGGAGTATTTAGGTTTGGCAAATATTTTAAAATGTCTTTCCTATACTATCTCCAACACTGTTCTTCTTTATCTGAGTGACACAGTAGCTATTGCTTTCAGCACATTGCTGCCTACAGCTTAACCTGAAGAGACTTCGCTTTGCTTTTTTGTTCATTTCTGTTCAAAGTACCATCAGTTGGTTTTGCATTTGTGTGTTCTGAGATTATTCCAGATCTGAAGTGAAGAGCAAATCCAAAGTGAAAACAACTGAGCTTGAACAGCACTGAACACCCATTTTCCCTAGTCAGCTGCACTGGGAATTTGGATTTTATTCTAACTGATGCCAAGTGCCAAATTCATAGAGAAGCTTCTTCAGCTAATACTGTGTTAGAATGGGGTAAAAGCTTTCTTTTTAACATACTTGCCATAGAATTGTTGATATTGCTCTCCTGCTTTGAGCAGAGACACAACTCCAAGAAAAGGAAAGTAACCTCTGTATGAAAAAAAAATTTCATATTTTGTATTTGGAAAGCACTGGTGTGCCAAAAGCAGTGTTTCCCTTTTCCTTTCTCCTCTGCATGCTCTTTTTTGGTGTTGTTAAATTGCTGAAAGAGGTGGCTGTAGTTAGACAACAGAGCTGACTACCTTCTTCAGATGATGCTACAACTACTTGACAAATACATTATACTTCAAGCTGCAAAACTTATTTTCATAAACATTACAGTGCATTTGTGGGCCAGTAAGAAAAAAGTCAATTTAATTGATTAAAACAAAAATATTTTTATTCCACAGATTTACTACCTGTGTAGTTTTTAATTAATGAAGTTAACTGTTCTTTCAGATACAATAAAATAAAAAAGACAAAAAATGTCCAAAGAACAACCAAAGCAGGAATTTAAGTACTCCCTTACACAAAAAGCATTTAAATTACACAGATTATACAAGATTAGGCCATGTAACACAGAGAGCTCTTATTCTTCCTATCGCATGCAAAACATGAGTTGTCATGTAGCTGAACCAAAAACCTCCTTCAGATGATTCATATGTGTAAAATTATGATGCAAAGACACTTCCGCCCAACACATGCCTTAACTCTCTCATAAAAGTCCTTTTAAAAATTTTTTTTAACTTTTTTTTACTACCTCCAGCTATTGAAAGAAGGAGTGGAGTTTCAAAGTTTCTACAAACAAATCTAACAATCTTCTCTAATTATGTAGTAGAGAATTCATGGGAAGATTTTACATTGCCAAATATTCTACACATTTATATTACCTTGGCAAGGGAAAAGAAGTTCTTACATTCAAAAGGAATCTCCTACAGTGAATGTACTCAAGGACACAGACTCTTAAAGCCTTGTTTTACCTAACCTCGCCTTAAACAAAGCCAGGGACCAAGGTTAGAAACCTATTTTTCTACATAACAGTAAATACTGCAAGATGCTGTGACAGTCAAGGTCAAAGAAAAGGTCAATACAGCCAAAGAAGAGGACTTGTACCTATTATGAAATTCTGTGTAACTACTTGAAGAAAGCCAAAGCATTGCAAATCTTCAAAGTGCTTTACTAGGAGTGAAAAGTTATCATTATTCCTGTACAGCTGATCTTTTCTGCATTCCTAAGAGATGCAGAGACAGGTCAAACGGGTTATAAGGCCAGCCAGGTCCGCAGTCTCAAATTCAGTAGCTTCACCTTTAGTTCATTTGACTAAGCAATTTCCAACCAGGGAGGTGAGTCGCTTGTGAATGACACTCAGCACCTGACAGAGGTAAAAGCAAATAAGCTTTAGTAGCTCTACCAGCAAGGCATAACATGTCCCCTTGAGCATCCCTGCGCCATGTTGCCAGCAGAACTGCTGAGAAGCATGTGGCAAAGGCACAAAGTGCTTCAAGACAGAGACAGTAAGTCTGGCTGGACCTCCCTGGCTCAGCTACAGCAGCACAACACTAGGGACCCTCAAAGCCAAGGGGAGCAAGACACAGCCAGAAGAGCTGCCTAGGCACAACAGAAGGCCACAGAGAGCAAGGAGGAGGAAAAGAACATAGTATAGCAGAACAGAGCCTTGCTCAGGAGAGCTGACAAACACAAAAAGGTTACAAAAACCTATTGTTTAACCTGTGAGACTTATAAAACCTTGCACACCCTCAGAAACTGAGGACGTCAAAGTATCTGTACCCTCTAGTACTTTGTAATATACATTGCATCAATAGGCAAAAGCCCTGAGAATAATTTACACACGCTAAATTGTTCGAATGAGCTTTCAGTAACTCATTTAACACTACAGTCTGAATCATTTCAGCCTGCACTCATAAATGCAAGTATGAAGACAAAGGCCAACTAATGCTCCCAACTAGTGTCCCACAGCGTACTGGCAACATGTCAAGGTCTCCCAGAAGGAGCAGCTTCTAGCAGCTTCGCTAACAACTAGCACACACTGGCACAGGATGTGGCAACTGAAACGGTTACATGTCCCAGACCCAACATTCACGCAGGGAAAAACTGCAGCAATTCAGGGTGCTCTTAAGCAAAGCTAGGAGAGAAATGCTGCTGGTTTGTGGCTCTAATGTCTCTCATTTAAATCATCTGTAACAGCCTACTCTAACTTTCTTCCCCCATAGAAAAATGGCCTTTAAGCTACTTAAAAAAAAATAAAAAAACACACCGATATAGAAAAATCCAATGAAGTTTGGAGTTGACATCATTATTTACAGAGAAAATGGCTACATTTTGTAATTTATTGTTGAAAGAGGGGAAGTTCTCAGTGTTGGGGGTGGGGAGAAAAGCTGGAAAGGATCAGGAGTTGACAAAAGAGCCTCCTAGGACCTAACTCAAGTCACTGGTTCACAGGAAACCTTTAGTAGCAGTCATCTTTGTTGGCAGGCTGTGCTTCAGGGGAAAAAAATGCTCTTATAAAAAGACATTCTTAAACTATCCTCTTCTGGGACAAGAAGAATTTCAGAGCAAGGATGTATTCAGTGCAGTACAAGCAACTGTTACAAACATTTCATTGGTTTCCAGGACATTTTTACTACTATATTGAATACACTTACAGGGAACTGTCTCAGTAAGAGAGCAGCCAGAAAACACTACAAACTCTGACTTTTTCAGATGAAAACTGAACTTATTTTTAATTTGTCACTGATTTTTTTGAAAATATGTGCAACTCATACCAGGGAACTCTTAAGTACTGGATTAAGTGTATTTTTCAGTGACAAAGAGACACACACACACAAAAAAAATTAGGAATAAAGTTCAGATCCTTCTGAAATTTTCCAAGCACTTTAAGATACCTAATTTCAGTGACCAGTTAAGAAATTCAGAAGAACTCAGGATACAAGAGGGCTTGCAGCTTTTATCAAAACTTAGCAAACCAATGTTTCCTCATCGTTATTTCACTGTCAAGTAAACATTTTGTACTAATAAAATAGTATTATATATTATCTGCTTACTAGAAATGTATCTGAAAGGTATGGCTCTATTTCTACTAAATGGACAGAAATACTAGAAGATTGTTTTACAGAATCACAGAGTCTTCCAGGTTGGAAGGGACCTCTTGAGATCTAGCCCAACCTTCCTGCTCAGTCAGGTAGGTCAGGCTGCCCTCAACTGTGTCCAGTTGAGCTCTTGGCATCTCCACAGATGGGGACTTCACAACCTCTCTGGTAACCTGTTCCAGAGCTCGGTCACCCTCACAATAAAGAGGTGTCCTTTTGTATTCAGATTTAATTTCATGTATTTCAATGTGTCCCCATTGTCTCTTGTCCTGTCACAGGGCACTACTGAGAAGAGTCTGGTTCCTACTTCTTCATTCCCTCTCATGAAGTATTTAGATACATTGGTAAGAACCCCCAAGCCTTTTCCTCTCCAGGCTAAACAACGCCAGCCTTCTTCATATGTCAGATGCTCCAAGTCCCTTCATCATCTTTATGGCCCTGCACTGGGCTCATTCCAGCTGCTCCATGTCTCTCTTGTACGGGGGAGCCCAGGACTGGACCCAGCACTCCAGGTATGGCCTCACCAGTACCGAATTAGAGGGGAAAGATAACTTCCCATGACTTGTTGGCAGTGCTCTGCCCAATGCAGCCCAGAACGCTGTTGACTGTCTTTGCCCTCAGGGTGCACTGCTGGCTCACAGTCAGCTTACTGTACACTAGGGCCTTCTCTGCAGAGCTTTCTTCCAGTCAGTCCCCCAGCACGTACTAGTGCCTGGAGTTATTCCATCCCAGATGTGGGACTTTGCATTTCCCTTTGTTGAACTTCATGAGATTCTTCTCAGCCCATTTCTCCAGCCTGTTGAGGTCCCTCTGAACAGCAGCCATTTCTCACAGTTCTGTATCGACTGCAAACTTGCTAAGGATGGACTCTGTCCCAGCACTCAGTTCATCGGTGAAGATACTGAATGGTATCAGCCTAGCTATCAATCTCTGGGGCATACCACTAGTGAGTTGTCTCCAACTGGACTTTGCACCACTGATCACAATCCTCTGGGCCCAGCTGTTCAGACAGTTTTCAATCCCCCTCACGTTCCACTTGTCTAACCTGTACTAAACAGCACCTACAGCCTTCACATCATTCACCAAGCCAGTCATCTCATCATAGAAGAGTTATCAGGATCTAACCCGTACTAAACAGCACCTACAGCATTCACATCATTCACCAAGACAGTCATCTCATCATAGAAGAGTTATCAGGTTGATTAAGGATGATTTCCCTTTCATAAATCCATGCTGACTACTCCCATTCACCTTCTTGTCCTTCACGTGTTTGGAAATGGCTATGAAATTATTAAAATATTCTGAACTTACAGAGAATACAGTACACTGGTACTTCTTCCATAGAATATGGGCAGGGTTTATGTTTGTTGGTTTTTTGTTTTTTTTTTTTTTAGTTTGTTTGGTTGGGGAGAGGAGTTTGAAGACATCAGAAGTAGTACCCATAATATTTTAAAATGGCTTCTTTCCAGGCAAATAATCTTTATTTAATCGGTAAACATTACATTCTTTGTTATCTATCTAAGCCTTTAAATACAAGATTAACTAACTATTCATGCACTAATTATGTCTTCTTCTCTTTGTGGAAAATGTGCTTGATTCTGCTTGTTTCTGTGTGACAAAAAGTTCATATTTCTTTTTCAACTGTTTCACCTTTACTATTTCCACATTTAATATTTGACTAACCTGAAATTTCACTGAGGCAAACAGTGATTTTTCTACATTATCTCAGGTTAGAGTTTTATGATAATCTGGAGAAGAGTAAAATATCATTCAAGGAAGAATTACAGGAAAAAACACAGAGAGGCTTTAGACAACTTATACAGTAGTTGCAAAATTTCCCTGGCTGTACTGAGCTTTGCACAAAGATTCATCATATTAAAAAAAAAAGTTTTAAAAAATTAAAAAAAGAAAAAATCAAGACTGAAATGGTGATGTATCACCAGAGGAGAAAAATAATTTGACATTCTCTACTTGCTCATCATGTTGTGTCCAGGTATGACAGAACCAGCTCCATACCACAGTACTATCATGACAAAAGTAAAGTCTCCCTGGGACCATTCCACACATTATCTCCATAGCAGCACAGTTTAAAAGAGACAAAGGAAAAGAATCAAAGAAACAAAAAAACCTCTCAATGCTGTCAAAACCGACTTTATAGTACTAGATTATATTCTTGTTACTAACGTTAAAAGAGGACTTCTTATTTCCTCCAAAGGCAGAAATATTAGCAAAAAGGTCACTGGATAGATCCTGTGTGAAGTGACTGACAGCAATGCAGTCACCTCTCAAATCCACAAGTGACTTTGACCTTATAGTGACAAGCACTTTAAACGGACAGTAGTTTTATCTGCTAAGTTGCTTTATACAGAATTACTGTGGGTGCTACACTAAACACAATACAGTGGTTCGTTCAGTTCATAAACATCATGAGTTTCTAATGCCTCACATTGCATTGAACACCTGATTGCTCTATTTCAGTACAACACTACTAGACTATAAGAAGCTTCAGACACAAATCCTATCGCACATTTCAACAGCCCTCAGCATAGTGACAGCATTCAAACAAGGTAAATATTTAATCACGCAAGTGAACTTCTTTTGCAATGCAAGAAACTCGTCTTACAAAATTTTACTCACTATCCAGCACTTTGACAGCAATGCACATTTTCAGTCATCAAATAAAGATTTAAAGATCAAAACTATTTTCGCATACAAACACCTAATTCTTACCGACTCTGAAGGAATGATAAATACATACACATATGTATGAGCACTACTGTGCTCAAAAGTGTCCAGTTTCTGAATCAATTTCTTTATCCGAAGATATACGTAAAAAAATATAAAGTTACTTTTTATTTTGCTATGAAATGTCTCTATACTTAGCAAAACAAATAAGGAATGAGAACTATTCTCAGGTACTAAAGAACAGTAAGCTACCATTAGTCTGAAATAAAACACATTATAAGCAAGTGGACTTGTAATGACAGTTGTAATCTTTCAGAACCTTCTTCCTCCAAGGCACTTCAAAAACATTCCATTTTAAAATAAATCTTCCTTAGAAGGTTCCCATGTATTTCCCTCACAATACATAAATGTAGATAAAATTATACCAGAATACCAGCAGAAAAAAATTATACAGGCATTACCACTACTTAGCAAGAACACCTCTTTCCATGCAAAAGAAAAACCCTACTCTTCAGAAGGCTCATAGTTGAACAGCTTTAATGCTTGCACACTTTAGGAAAACATTTACATAATCTTTATGTTATTTAATTCAGAGAAAATAAAATATCTGTTGAATAACAATGTCAGTAAAAATGCTTTCATTTATGTACACTTACTGCAATCTCTCTACAGGCCGACATGGATATCCCTGTACCTTCAATTTGCTTCAGTGCATATTCCTTTTCATCTTTTCTGTACACAAAAAAAAAAAAAAAAGAAAAAAAGATAGGAATGTTTTTAGCTCTGAGTTACATTACACCAATCAATACAAGTATAATGATTTATTTTAATTTGGTGTGGATCAAGAAGCTGAAAAGCCAATCTCATTTTATGTATAAATTACACTTAGATATTAAAAACAATTTTCACTTTAACACAGATTCAAAAATTCTAAACAAAAACTCCCACATAAAGAAATGTTGTTAACCTACATCAATTTCTCTCTGAAACCATACAGATAACAGATATGTCTACAGATACTGACTACTCCCACAAAAAAAGCTGCACAGCCATATCCTATGCCTGGAAAACTCTCCTAGAAATACCTAGTTACTGCAAGGTTCTTACTCAACCTTAGGAGCCACTGTGAATCCACTGTCACTTCTGAAATACTATTTTAAACTAATTATACTTACATATAAAAGTGATGCCTACTGATAGACCCCTATACAGCATATGAAACTGTGTGCTCTGATGTACAAAGCCAGACAACATGACAATGTTCAACTGAAACACAGTACAACCCTTTCAAATAATCACAGTTTGAAGTTATTTAGAGGGAAGACCAAAACAATGAGAGAGTGAAGTAGTATCTCAAAGCTCTTGTGATACAACACAACAAGCTTACTGCCTATCGTTAGATTTCGCAGGATTCAGCTGCCATCGACAGATGTTGATAAGCACAGATACCCACAGTGCTCATGCACTTCTTCAGATTCACCAGTTACAATTCAACAACCCACAAGCCCTCATCTAAATTCCTTATGGCATTTTTGGTAGACTTCAGTTTCCCCTTCTTCCAGTCCCCTCCCTTGAGTGGAGGAATGTGAGGAGGGGATGGGATCAACCAGAAATTACAAATGGCCTACACGTATTAGTAACTACAGGTGATGGTTATTCTCAGTAATTTTCAATAGCAGCTAAACTCATAATGCATATCTAAAGTTAACACTGTGCTTGGCTTCCATTTTGCACTACATTTTTTGAAGCAAAAAGATTACAAGAAGAATTCCAGATGTATTCTGACTACACATGAAAACTCAGTGCACTGCAAGTTTTGCAAGAAGTAAATCCACTTCTGAAGTAGGAGCTCCGCAGCTGTTCCAACTGGGAAACCCAAGTTCTGGTGCTGCACCTCAA
>NW_010138685.1:0-18598 GCF_000699245.1 Pterocles gutturalis
TGTTTTAAGGATAAATTACACTTGTAATTTTCCCTAGCTTCTATAAAACAACAAATACAGTAATTTGTGAACTCAGAAACATTTTTCCTTTAAGCACTCTCCTTTCAAAGAATGTACTACAAAAAAAAATTAAAATGACCAATTGTATAAAGATGGGATGTATGCTGCTAAAGAGCCAAATAAGCATTTAAGTAATTTTACTGCAAGTGCATTTCTTCTCTCTCTGAGTGGAGCATTAAGTCTTTCTCATGGTCTGGACTTTTAACTTCCTCTAGAGCACTCATTAAACCAGAGTTCAAATGTCTGGTGAACTGAGATGGTCTCAGGAGCTGAAAGAGAGATTATTGCAGTGATGTTAGTTTTAGCAAATTGTTCCCTCTTTCCAAAAACAACACCAACAAAAACCTTACAGCTGGTGACCGTTGTGGGTTAGAGGTTCTGAAAGGGAAACTGGACCACAGTGGTTTTAATATAATTATAACATCCTTCCCAGCATTTGCTCTATCAGGAGATTCTTTAAATAGCAAAAGTCATACTTTCTGAAGTTAAGTTTTTTCTGTTTTCTGTCACTGGCTTTTTAATACTTTCCTTAGGCCATAAGACCTCTATATTTTATAGCAAAATAAGATTACTGGCTTGCAGGGTACCACAAGTCAACAGTAAATTCATCACTTAATGCTAACCTATTTACACAAGTATTTGCCTGATATCTGTACTGGATTTTTTTTTTACTGTAACTGACAGTTTTCATAGGAAAGAGATCTCAACTGCACTTAATGCTACTTCAGTTTGAAAACTTTGAACTAAATAAATCTCCACTGGTAAGGTTTGCCTTTGTATTCAAACCTCAATCAGAAACATTGGCTAGCGAGTTCTTGGGAGTATAGACTTCCGCAAATAGAACAAAAGTCAGTGGGAGCTGTTTCTGTGGGCACCCTTGAAAACCAGACCAGAAATATTCTGAAGTGGGCACCCTGAAGTCCATGGAAGGTTGGGTGCTGAAGACACAGGTGCACCAGTCATGGAAACTGGTTTCTGACAAGCATAGCTGACAGACAGGAGCTGCTATGTGTTTTCAATTTGCTTGTGAAACCGTACTCCTTCCAAAACAGCTTATACCAATTTCTCCAGCTCATATCAGATGAAGTAAGCTACAATGGCAAAAATACAATTTTTTGCTGGCATAAATTAGACCTACATTGTGGTTTACTGGTGACACTTTTCAGGTGCAGAGGTAGCTCCAACTTCATTACAACCTGGGTAAAACTAAAAATTTCCAGATGGTAAAACAAAAAAGAAATAATATGAGAACATAGCATTCGAGGGAGGTGATTGTCCCCCTCTACTCCGCTCTTGTGAGACCCCACCTGGAGTACTGTGTCCAGCTCCGGAGTCTTCTGCACAGGAAAGATACAGAACTGTTGGAACGAGTCCAGAGGAAGGCTGGAGCTGGAACACCTCCTGTATTAGGACAGGCTGAGAGAATTGGGGTTGTTCAGCCTGGAGAAGAGAAGGCTCTAGGGGGACCTTATAGTGACCTTCCAGTACCTGAAGGGGGCTACAGGAGACATGGGGAGGCACTCTTGATCAGGGAGTGGAGTGATAGGACAAGGGGTAACAGTTTTAAGCTGCAAGAGGGTAGATTTAGATTAGGTACCAGGAATAATTTTTTTTCCTGTGAGGGTGGTGAGACACTGGAACAGGTTGCCCAGGGAAACTGTGGATGCCCCATCCCTGGAGGTGTTCAAGGCCAGGCTGGATGAGGCTTTGAGCAACCTGGGCTAGTGGGAGGTGTCCCTGCCCATGGCAGGGGGGTTGGAACTCGATGATCTTTAAGGTCCCTTCCAACCTAAAACATTCTATGATTCTGTATATATAATTTTCATGTGTACTAAATCCTCAAAAGGAGTAGCTCAAATATCTTTCTGGGTGGTACTAGTCCTTAATTCCACTTTACTGTGGAGGTAACTTGACTGCTTTCCTTGTGAGATTCACCTGAGCTAGTCATATTCAGTTCTCTTTGCCATGTTTTATTTCATTAATGAGTCACAGAGAAACTAAACCTCAACTTCTGCAGAGGGGGATAAGTTATCTCAGTTCTTTGTGAATACGTATACATCGGTCCCTCTAGAGCTTATGCTGTGACGGTCTGTTTTCACTGCAGGTGATGCTCAGGGCTTCTTGTGTTGGAGGAAATGCAGGACCTTTCCCTCTCCTACACTATGTACAAACAGGGAACAAAATATTATTTCTAGGTCTTTCAGTCCTAGGTCTGGTAGGCACATTCACTTCTCTGGGTTTGAGTGATCACAGTACAACAGCAGCTGTTTATCCATCATTCAGTATTTTAACAGAGATTAATACGAGGCTATTTTTAGCACTGGCAGATAGATGGTATGTTATTTTTGAATGTGTATTTAGTTTTTTCTTTAATGGTATCTCTATTAGTATTTGAGGTCACTTAAACCAGCCAGGGCCATATGAGTCATCTTTATCCCATTGAGTTTACACATTGTGTTCTAAAATATTTATTTTTAAGCTCCTTCCCCCCCTACCCCTTCGTTCCCCCCGCTCTGTTCCCCTCCCCCTCCCCTTGGTCATCACCCCCGCTTTCCCCACCTTGGTTCCCCCCTCTTCTTTTTCCTCCTCCCTTCTTTCCCCCCCTTCTTTCTCCTCCTCCCTTCTTTTTCCCTTCCCCCCTTTTTCCTTTTCTCTTTTTTTTTTTCTTTTTTCTGGGAGTATAACTGAGGGGGAGCGACTGTTTACAGGAGTTGATAGTGACAGGAGGAGGGAGAATGGTTTTAAACTGAGAGGAGAGATTTAGGTTGGATATTGGGAGGAAATTTTTCACTCAGAGGGTGGTGAGGCACTGGAACAGGTTGCCCAGAGAACCTGTGGATGCCCCATCCCTGGAGGCATTCAAGGCCAGGCTGGATGGGGCCCTGGGCAGCCTGCTCTAGTGGTTGGACCCTGGGCAGCCTGCTCTGGTGGTTGGAAACCCTGCCCACAGCAGGGGGGTTGGAACTAGGTGATCTTCAAGGTCCTTTTCAACCCAGGCCATTCTGTGATTCTGTTAAACCCTAGAAAAACAGCATATTCCTCATGTTGTGCCAAGTGCAGCTCTCCTGAAAATTGTCTTTAGTTGATCTGTCTTGCCTTCTGGGTTTGTCTACTATTAGACAGCAGAAGTGTGAGGGAGGCCATACAGAAAGCCTGAAGACAAGAAGACATTATTACATTGCTGACAACCACCTTGTGTTTGAAGCCTGCAAAGAAGTCTTCAGTCTGAGGAAGAAAAACAGAGATGGACGTTGGAAAGATAATCTTCCTAACCGAAAGTTCAGCGGAGCCTTTAGTTTCACTGCTGTTTGAATTCAAATTTCAGAGTTTGTGATATAAAGTTTGCTGGCTGATAAAGAGCTTGTTGATGATCTGAAGGTCATACCTAACCTCAGCTGTAAGGCCAGGCAGAGATAGAGTGCACTCCAGAATTTATTAATTGCTTCAAACTTCAAAGTTCTACAAACCTAGTCTTAAGTTTTTCTCTTTTATAGTTACAGTCACTAGATTAAATATATTTTTTTCTTATCTTGGTGGCCAAGATAGAATGCCTCTGTTTCGCATTTGATAAATAGTGCAAAACTTGGTATTTGTTTTCTTTTATATTGAGACAGTAAATTTACCTGGAAAAAATGTGTAAATATTGAAAACTTGTCATAGAGACTTGAATTAGAGGATGACAATATTTTAAGACTTAGAAATTTAATTGCTTTTCTTTTCAAGGATGTATACTTCTTCAGTCTTGCTGAGCATGGCAGGTCTTCAGTCAAACATTCTGGATTTAGTTTTTTTCAGTACTTCGTAGCAGCTGTAGGTATTCTTGCTGTGAATAGATAAAATTCTGTTTATTTGGGAATTAGAGAAATCTCATCCATTGGTATTCCAACAGGTAGCATGAGACAAAAACATGTCAAAGAAAGCTGTCCTTAAGTAAACCGGTAGAGCTGAGGCAGAAGACTATAGTGAATTTTAAAGCAGAAGTTTAAATTTAAATGAAGCTTAAATTGGTAAGCAACTGATTTTTGTTAATATATAAGTGATTTGAATTCTGTTTTGCATTTGTATTTAATGAAGTGAGTACTTCTGAACAGGAAGGTACACTGTATGCCCATCTCCTCTGGAGATTCTTGATAGTGGGCTGGCAGGCAACAGTTTGGTTTCTAACAGATATATCCTTTTTTAAATCACTTTTGTTGAGCTCCGTCTGATAAATTGTGAAGCAACGCACTAAATCAGCATTCTTTTTCCTAAGTTAAATAAAAAAACCTTAAATATTCTGGATCCACTAAATAAGTTAAAGCAATTTTTATACTTGACATTGTAGTATTTTTTTAAAACAAAGGAAGTATTATCTGAAGACTATAATCAATTCAACTCATGAACATGCCTTAAGATTTCAAAACTAGATCCTATTTTCCATAACATTTTTTAATTAGGGGACCAGAAAAGGAAAACAAGTCTTTTTGCTTTTCTGATTCCAAATTAGTTTATCTTCTCTGAATTACCCATCTGTTCAACTCTTGTTAGCTGAATGACCAGAAATTAAGAAAATATTCTGCCTGCACCTGAAAAACAAGTTAGTTACCCGAAGCTGTTCACCAAACTGATTTTTTTTAAGTACTTAAATGTTGGCGGCAAAAACAGATATCAAAATTGTTTTGTGTGCAGGAGGTCCAGTCATTAGTGCAGGTTACTGTTATTTCTCATTTTATGATACATTTTACAAGATTTTGAAGTTAAAACTTCATTTAAATTTCAAAAATACATTTTCAGATAAATCTTTCACTTTGTAATAACCAAATCTAAGACTTCAGGCAAAACCTGTGGTAGTCCAAACTTTTTAAGCTAAGGATTTGCAGAAAGAAGCATTTCTTTGCTGCCTTCACTCTCCTGCACCCTCACAATGAGTGGGATTGGCAAAATCAGCCAACTAAACAAAAATTGGGTTGGGTTTTAGCTTTGGTTTATCACACAACTGGCCACACACCCATGTAGGTCAGAAGAGGAGAAGTGATGGTGCAAAAGCAAGGACGAATGGAGATCAGAAGTGCTGCTTCGGGGGGTGATGTTGGTAGAGCTGACTTGTTTGAAGCATAAGCCTTTATATGTTTTTCTGAAAATGCCTGTGGCTCGCTGAACCTATTTTCCTCTTGAATCCTTTCTTGTAACTAGGCAGAAGTCTCTCTTCTAGATTTCCTGAAAAAATACCTTAGTATTAACTGTGCATTTTCAGTCAAAAGTTGTATAGATGATAAATGCTTCCATAAATAATTGGGGGAAAAAATGAAATGCAAGGAAAAAATCCTGAGTTTACAAGCTTGAAGTAGATACAAAACCAGGATGGATTAAAAGTATCTTTCCTGATGGTGGAAAAAGGACAAGCACATTCCTTAACATGCTGCACATGTGCTTCCCTCTGACTCTTCACGGCTTTGAGGGCCACCACCTTACTCTTCAGCCACTCCACCTTTTTGCTACTGTAGAAATTAATTAACAGCAGAAGTTAATGGCTGTCTTATGTGCAGGAAGTCCAGTCACTAGGGCAGGTTACTGTTTTTTCTCATTTTATGTTGCATTTTGTAAGGTATGGCAGCTTTTGGTCTCAGTCTCTTTGCGAAAAATGGCAATAGCTTTTACTGTGAGTTTCTCTTTCAAAAAAAAAAAACTAATTCAGTTCTGTAGGTTTATATTCAAATTAAACCTAAGGGCATTGTTTCCTTTTTAACATTGTGTTTCAAGAAATATTTCTTAGTAAGACTGAAAATGGAAAAATGAGTATGTGTGCGCTGAGGAATGCGGAGGGCATAAGGGTGCACATTCCAGATCGCCTGTGCTGGTGCGGTGATGCAAAGCAGCTGTGAGTCGAGTGAACTGGCCCTTGTACTGCACAGGCAGCCTGCTCATGCCTCTGGGCCCAGAAACATTGCTTGGTTTCATACTATGTGGCTTCACATCTTCAAAAATGCAATTTTGTGCTCACTGTGGGTGCGTTATTCAGAAGTATTAATTTTTTTTAATTTTTCATTGGAGAATTTCTTATGAAGATTAGCTTTAATGGTTGAAAATGCTTGTTGGTAGCTCAGGGTGACTTTTTATTCTTTTTAATTTATATGTGTATGTATGTGTAAAATATGTATATTAAATTCTTGCTTAAGGGATAAATAAAATCTTTTAAATGTTTTTAATTCAGATTTTCAAGTATAGAGATAATAAAAAAGATAGCTTTTTCTCACACTGTTCATCAGCAATACGTAACCTGAGTCAAATGTCAATGATGAGAGAGAGTTTCTGTGGGCTGGTTTTGCTCTCTGAGTCTTGGAAATGCGGTTCTGGAGTCCAGGAGAGGAAATGAGTGACAGCTGATCAAATACTGGCATCAAGCACCTAATCATGGGAAAATGCTTTTGACTGGGTTTGAAACAACATTACCATAGATAGTGTAGTAGAAACTACTACTGAAAATTTCTTTGTTTTAGTCTTTATCTTTACAGTAAAAGTGATGTTTTGTTGTTGCCTGTTTGCTGAATGACAAAGTTTGGTAATTTCTGTTTGATCTCCCTTATTTCTGTTTGATTTCTCGTCAGAGGCAGTGTGACACCAGTGTGTGTTCAGATTAACAGCACTAAAACTACTGGAGTTGCTTTTTATTTATGGGCTATGACAAATATAAATAGAAAGCGGATTTATGTCCTCTTGCCTATTGAAAGTGTCCTATTGTCCCCCTAAGCTTGTGAAATCCTCTGGTAACAGAAGTCTGACCTGTAAACTGAGGAAAAAGGTCATGCCATTATATTATGTTGCTTTTAACAAATTATATTTTACTTCACATCAAGGGATAAAAAAAGATGTTTACCTTGAGTTGTTTAATCATTTCAACTTCCAGCTTAATTGAGCTAGGAGGGTGATGGGACTAGAGAGTCAATGAGCTGCTGCTGGTGGTTCCGCTGTCCCCCCCACCACCATGTCCCCCCCGCCCCTTCTTCTGCGGGGCCATGAAGGCTTTCTGGGCTTATGAAATACCAGGCAGTAATTTAAATAGTTGGCCTGCAGCAAAATGAACATTAGAGTTGTTATATCTGGGCAGTTAATATCTGATAAGTAATGATAATAAATCCATGGAATTTTGTATGTAGCATTACTGCCAAAATAAATTTGGATTCTGTGTGGAAAAAGGATATCCAGAGCAGAAGCAAAACCCGACTCATTTTAAGCACACCAGGATACGTACTGTTCTTTCCCAAATACTGAACGACTGGCACATAAGCACATAGCATCAGTAGCAAGAAGCTGCAGAGTGTGTGTGGATTTTTAATATGTCTGTCAGAAGGGGACATTAATGCATGTTTGCATTTGAGAGAACAGAGAATACAGCCTTGATGACCACAGAAGAGGTAGACCAGAAAGTGCTAAAACAACACTTCAGCCATCCTAAATGGCTGTTCTGAGGTTGCCACCTATCTCGGGCTCTTTTTGGTTTCCTTGGGCCCCGAGGTCGTTCGCATCTCCTCCTAGGAGCTCTTATTCTTTCCTGACTGGCAACAACTTCTGCTTTTGCTCTGACAGCATTTTTGTAAACAGGGCCCATAGAGTGGCTTCATTTAGCAAAAAAAAAAAATCCTGGGTGGCATCCTGATAAAATCTGGAAGACGGGTAACCCTCCCAGGTGTCTGCAGACCTGTTAGCCTGACCTCAGGCATTACACTACTTTGAAATAAAAAAGTTACATGGTAAATGCAAGAGGAATACAGTGCAACCAAGATGCATCCGGAGATAAATGAAGGGATTTCTCTAGACCAAGGAAGTACAACACTTGCCCATTTGGACTTCAGTACAATATTTTGCATGATGCTGCACAGAAAAATATAACTTCTCCTGGAGGATATAGGTTGAGAGCTAATTAATGGTTGTAGCTGAAGGTTAACGCATGCTGGCAGAGAAAGTTCTGTACATTGTGCACTCTGTATGGTCCATGTTACCAAGATCAACTGCTGTACTGCTTTACAGAACAGTTAAATACTTGTAGCATCATCTTCTTGTACTTGCTTCTGGTGTCACTTGTGTTCAGTTAATTAACTTCATAAATTAGATTTCTATAATGCAAATAATATTGTTTCTGTTTTCAGAAAATTTGCCTTACGGCTTCAGCCTTCACCTAATCCACAGTCAGAAGTGGCCAGAAGGAATCATGTTTTAATGTAATCTTTTCACAAGTCAACTATTTCCTAAATAATAACATATTTGTGAGATTGGAATGTGTGACAGAAAACTAAAGTGTCCTAACAGTCTTCCTTCACCTTAATTAATAATAATAATGTGAAATACATTACCTTTATTACACCAGTATAAAAATAACCAAAATATTTGGCTTTTCTACATTTCCTATTGTTTCCAAACAATAACAAAGCCCATCTGATGCATTGAATTGTTGCTTTGTGGCATTTGTTCTGTGGCAATCGCAGCTTGTCATTCTTAGGCAGGATGCTCTTAAAGCCTTCCTCTTTATTAAGCAGCTGAGTTGCATGTGTTATAAGTGAAATGGTTCCTTAGGTTTCTTTTCCCATTTTGCTTTGCCTTTCCTTGTTGAAGATAATTTTTTTATATTGAATTTAATTTTGCAGCTACAGCATTCAAGTAAGGCTGCGGCATCTCCCTATTTGTTTAACTACTTACTTGAATTTTATATTTAACTGCATGGACTCATTTTTTCTGTTTGCAAAAGTTATACTTGAAAAAACGTGATCTTAAAAGCTGTTATGAGAGATAAGCATTATTTAATAGACTCCTTTTAAGTTGATTGGTTGGTCAGTTTGGTTGTTGTCCAAATCTGAGTAACATGATTCATGGAATATAAGTATAATTTTATTTCATTTTTTTCTGTTTGTTGAACTGTTCTTCCAGAATCCATAATACATCATTTAGAAAATCGGCAGAACATTTATCTGTGAGTTTTGTATTACTTTGTATAATAGAATTGAACTTGTTTTCATTAAACCTTCCCCTATGTCGTAAATAAATACTTGGTGCCTCCTAGCGTCCTCCTCTTTTTAGGTATTCCCTTGTGAAGCTTTCAGGACAAAGCCAAGTGAGCTAAAGTCTATCTGTTGCCAGATAAGTGTTTTGTTCTTTAATTAGAAAAATATAGAGCAGATTGCTATCAGACCTTGTGACAAAGTACGTGTATTTTAAATCAGTATTTCAAACAATAACTGAAGATATTTATTGCTATGAAAGATTGCATTAAACTGTATCAACTTCCCAGCACACAGATTGAAGTTGAACAAAGATTACTTGAGATATCTCTGCTCAAAAAATAAAATGTTCTTTTATCAGTTTTGTGGCAAGCCAACTAGCTAATAGCTTGCAAATTGTTGTCTGAGCTGTATGCCTTGACTTGTTTTCTTCTTAACCATTATGTTAGCAAACAAGGATGAGCTCATCTGTATTGTGTGCATCACAACCCGTCCAAATCTGAAGGACTTTCATTGCTTTACAGTTTCCTTTTGGACTGAGACTGCACTTTATTTTCGTATGCCATTTTCTACTCAAACTGGTGTGCATGTCAAAAATCTCCACTACAAATAAGTTACATGACTATTACTCTGTTTTCCATTTGTTTAATGTGCACTGGTATTTCTGTATATGCTGTTGCATTTGTCCTAGCTTTTTAGGAGATTGGGGGATTATCATGACAGGCATTATGTCTGAGCTGTTTAATTTATATTTGGTCTTTGATTATTTGGCACATTATGAAGCATTAATTTTTGCACTCATTGAAAGGTGTAAGCAGATTCACAGGAAGTTTAACCAAATCTGTAGAAATATGGCTTTACGCTTGTATGACAGTATACAACAGATGTTCTGGATTTTCTAGGCTGTGCAAATGTCCAAGAGACTTGAAAGACTTAAAAACTTGTATCAAAACATTTGTAAAGGGAATGGAATTTTGGTGCTCTTGTTGTAGGTTCTTTAACCACTGTCACTCCACACTCTGAACAGCAGTGATGACCAAGCTATAAGATCCTTCATGTGGATTTTGGGCCCTGGTAGTCTAAATTTAAAGGTAAACACCAAGAAATGAATGTTCTTCAAAACCATTTTTTCCCCTGTTTTGGGACTGTATTTGGTATGTCACAATATCCTGTTTTCCACGTGGATGCATGTACTACAGACCTTTCCTCCCTGACATATCCTTGTACTGTTGAAAACAGCAAGAAAAAGTCTCATGAAAACATCTGGGGTTTGCTGTGAAATCTTGTTTTGTTTTGATTTGTTTTTAATTCAAACTCAGATCATAAGACTTCAGAGAAGTCTTGCTACTTTTTTGATAAAAAAAAGTAAAGAGCTGTAATTGATGTGTTCATTTCTCAGAATTTCTAAATCCATAAAGTGTATTTAATATTTTTGCAAAGTGTTTCAGATATTCTGTATTTAGTACTTTGGGAAACTTACATCTCTCTGCAGTAAAGCGATTTGAAAAACATTTGGTTCAATTGGGCCTAATTTTCTAGAATTAGATTATTGAATTTCATTGAAAGCCAACAAACTAATGACAGGTATCACCTGAATTGTAAAAACATGAAGCTGCTCTAGTAATAACTGGTAGGTGTTTTGAGCCATGTAAAACTTCAGTGCCTATTACTGTGGCAGCTAGGTGGGCTTTTATGTTGGTTTGGTGTTTTTCTCTATATATTTCTTAAATTAAAATATCCTAATGACTCCAAGAAAATTAAATCCTTTACCTTGTGTTTTTCTTAGTTGTATAACTGCTTTGATTTCAGGACTTGTTTCTGAATAGGTAACCAGAAATTACTTGTATAGGAGAAGTCTCCCGTGCCATTTAAACTCCTAGAACATTGTGCAGTTAATAAAAAAAAAAGTCTGGGTAGATATTTTTTACCTTGTGCTTTTAGGGGGGTGGGAAAAAAAGAGATGAATTTTTTGTGTGATTGAAATGATGAAAACCTCATTTAAAACAAATTAAGGACTATTTTGCTGAACTGATTTATTTCTCTACAGCAGAGCTTAGCTTAACCTTTTATTTCTCTTGCAAGAATGGCTTTGAGTGTAATTTAAACTGTCAAATGACATTTATCAAATGATGGTTTTGCCCTGTAACAGGCAAATGTCTTCCACAAAATTGATTAGCTGCTGACCTCATCTACCCTTTTCAGACCCTTCAAGGTAGATTTCAAAGAGTTGTGAAATAATCACTTCACTTTCAGTTTATACTTCAACCAAAGGCGTTTACTGTCCCGGTAGCGATACTGCTGCGGGTTCCACATCTGGGAAGGAGAGGATGTAAACGCCTGCCCATAGCTCTGCCTGTCACCACCCAGCCCATTGTGCTTTAACCTGAACCCCTACTCCTTGCAAAATAGGAACAGCTTTGGAAATGGCTTTTTACAGGATAATAAGATAAGATTGAGTCTTCATTTTCTAGATGATTGTGCTCTAGTAATCAGGAAAATGCTCTGTTTGGTAAGACCTGCAGAGTGTTCAGTTATTAAGAAGGTGCCAGAAGAATGAAGGATAGTAGTCTCCTAAATGTGAAATTTTATACCCCCCGACAGTTTTCCTTTGTTGCATTCTTATTCTCCGCCTTGTTTTGTAAGAGCAATCCATTAAAAGCCAATAAGCTTGCTTTTGTAAGAGTTAACCTACCGGTAAATTAATTAACTGTGCCTTAGGAGAAGTCTGTGGCCCTTTCAAAATGGTGGCTCCATGTCTGAAGGAAAAGTACTGTCAGATATTTTTTTCTCTTCAGAGCTCTGTACAAGTTTCTTTGCAAAAGAAGAAACTGAGATGCAGAAAGTAAACGATGAACATAAAAATCTCAGAACCGCTGGTGGTGTTGAAAGTTCAATTCTATTTTTAGACCTTAATTTATTTCTTCCAAAGTCCCTTCTGCTTCCACTTCTTCCAAATTCTGTGTTTAGAAATACACACATTTGTGGAAAATCCACTTGACTCTTTGTCAGAGTGACAAACCAGTTGTAGCTTGTTTGTCTCAGCAGATCAGAGTGCTGTGCACTGGCTTTCTGTTCAGAAAGAGAGTTGGGAGATAACCAGAGCTGAAGAGAAAGTAGCACTTGCGTGACTTCAGCCACATCCAGCATCGGGAGGAGCAGGGATTTTCCTGTGTGAAACTGCCAAGAGCTGTAACTGCAATTGAGATGTTTTATCAAGCTGTTCAGTGTGATGACACCTTATCCCTCCATAGGTTCACCCTGCAAGTCTGGCTGGCTGATATGTTAAATTAAAAAGAAAGAGTATCTGTGCTGTGTATTAAAGCTGAGAAACACCATGTGCAGAATGAAGGCTTTAAATAGGAAGCGAGTTTTAAAAGGAACCTCTAGGCATTGCTAAATAGTCTATATGTGTTTGTGATGTGCCTGGGATGAAATTTTGGACATTGGCTTCTTTGATTTTGTATGGGATTTTTTTTGTTTGTTTGTGTTGGTTTTTTTTAATGAATAATACCAGCTGTAATGCGTTACACAGGTTTCTTGCTGCAGCATCATAGTGATAGGCATCAGCTTGTATCTGTTGGAGAACAGGATCATTGTTCTGGGTCCTCAAGCTAAACACGCAATATATGCTGTAAATTGCCTTTATTATATGCTGCTTAAATATCTCATTGTCTGCTTTGCATACAAGTAATTTATTGCTGCTTATGTTCTGACAGAATGAAAACTAATGTTTAATTATGCATTGCCCTAGTAATGTGGTGTTTAGGGTGAATGTATCTGAATTAAATAAGGGCCATTAATAATGCCTAACAATTTATGATATATTCATTGCTTGATTTCAAATAATATAAATTAGCGAAGCTTATTTGAAATGTCACCAATATAAGATGGCTTTGTGGGAACACCTCTCTGTGTGCTAATTTCAGAATCATTACCAGCTGAGTCTTACTATTTATTCAATGTCCAGTAGGCTTTTATTATTCCCTTATTTGCAGTTTAATTACAGCCTCTGTTTTCCTGACAGTGTGAATTCAATCCTAGACCTGCAGGAGCAAAATGAGTTGCAATCAGTTGGTTTTTGCTTGAAAGCTTCCTTTTGCTTTGGCCCTCTCCCACCTGCCATGACCAAGCCACAGCTCTGAGCAGATCCCTACAGCCACCGCTTTTTGTACCATGCGTTTAAATGGGCAATGCCAGTCCAGTCTAAGGCTTTTAAAGTTGTTCTTCCTTAAAGCTTGTAAGTCATAGGGTATGTCTCCATCTCACATAAGCACCTGGTTTTATACCAATATCACAGAAGACATTTGAATAAATTATTTAAAGGGAGGTTTCTGGGTTACTTATTAATATCTTGTGTGCATGAGTTTACAAATGTTATTAATAGACCTGAGGTATTTGTACATAATATGCCTGGTTACTGTGCAACTAAAATCTTAGTCATTCATATTTAAAATAATCCATTCTCTAAGGCTATTATATGGGATTTAAATTCCTCAAAGATATAGCAAGTATTGTTTTTTTTTCAAATAAGACATACTGAAGCAACATTTTACATCAGCAACAACAAATCAGGGCAGTTAAAGGATTGTAGGTTGCAGGACTAAAGGAACATTTTCTCAGTATGATGTACATGCATTTATTGTAGAGATGCTGTAAGTGTGGGTTCTGTTAGAAGTAATTGTAGTTAAATGAATGTTTGATCCTGAGACCCTAGCAACAAGTCAGTCCTCTGTCCAGTGAGCTCTTTCTGCTTCATCTATGTGTCGTGATTATCTCTTGCAGGAAATTACTTCTTACTTATGATTTTCTTATATTCAGAAGCACTCCTTAGAGGAAAATGTGTGTTTCTTTTTTCTCATTAAATTATTGCAGCTATTGTGACAGAGTTTCAGTTGTAATTGGGAATACTGAACTTCATCCTCACAGCCACATTTCATGTACTATTGCTAAGGGAGCTAGCTGTATTTAACGGGTAACGTGAAGAGGTGCACATAATACTTGGCAAAAGTTTCACATGCATCTTACTCAACATTTTCTGTCACATTTAACTTTCAAACACAGAGAGAAAGAAGCAAAATCGTCAGATGAGTTGGAAGGCTCAAAATGTTTTTGTGTTTCATATTTAGTGTCTTTCAGATGTGACTGTTTCTTTACATAGTAATGGCGAAGTGGAGAATTCATCCCTCTGACCTTTCCCATTTATTTTAGCTTTTCAAGAGCTGTTTGTGGCAGAGTTTTGGATATTGTTTCTTCTCCCTCCCCCCCACAATGTGGTTCCAGTTTCCACCAAGATCTAATGACACGGGTACTCCTTTCTGTTTTGTGTGCATTTTCCAATCTGACCTCATCAAATCTATCCAAAAAATGTTTTGTTGTACAAAGAACCAGACCTTATACTTGAAAGGTTCCAATTAATTAATGGCCTGTGCCACTGGGACGTGCCATTACTCAGCTGGTGTGCTATACCAAAGGTCATTTCTACTGTGTGTTTATCACCTGTTCTTTTTATTTTCCTGTTCTGCCAGAGAGGAATTCCCAAAAATATTAGAGAAATCACTTTCATACCTCAGAGCTGGATGAACCTAAAAAAACCCCCAGAAACCAACACCCCTCAGAACAACCCAAACCTTCTGTTAGTCTGCATTTTTTTTGCCTGACTTGGGGGGTGAGGGGATGGGGGAGGAGTGTACATTCACATTGCATTCACATCTTGTAGGGCATTTTCTATGAGACGTATTATGAAATATTTGCTTAGAATGAAAGAATCTCTAAAGTGTGCAAATCTGAGCCCATTTGGCTATGTTATTCCACTGTGTAGATGACAATTAAAACTGTGCCATTATAGCACAAATATAAATATTCACAGCATGAAAGCAAATCTGTAGATGTATCCAGAGAATCCTTATACCAGCGGATTAACAAAACAAATGCATGCGAAAAATTGATCAATGCAATCTTGATAATTTAAAATACAAATTTGCAAGTGAACTTGCTGTTATTGTAGATAATTGAAGATGTGTGAATTCAGCATTATTGAAGTATTCACAGATGTTCTTGGGATCACTTTTGGCTGGAACGTACGTGCATGTAGGCCTCTGTTCTCCTGCTTTCTGGCATGGAATTTGTGGTATGATCTGTCAATCTAAAAGAGTATATAATTCTGTATAAGCAAATCCAAAGTTTCATTCTGTGTGTAATGTATCTACTTGTCCCTAGTTTTATTTGTACAACAGCTGGACTAGTTCTGCAGACTCATGAACCTGCCCTCTGGTTTCAGGGTGAGACTGATGTACAGTGTTACCAACTGTAGTAAAGAACATGTATTTTAGATGTAGTAATTTTCAATCAATGTTTTGTTATTTTATATCGTATTTAATGAGGTGTGAGCATGATATATTAGGTTTGTACAGCTGTGTTTTCAAAAATTTACTGGAGTTTCTTCTTTCACTTTGGAAGGAGGAAAGATTGTTCTCCCTACGACTCCAAGGAGCGGAGTACATTCAGCCCATCCCAAACATCTTTCCTTTCTCTGCTCTGCTGTATAACTGGTATGCCTCTATTTAGAGCTTTTCAGGGATTTCCAAAGATGCATTTTGTAAAGTAAATTCAACAGATTTTGTCAGTTTTTGTGTAGACTGCAGGGATCTGAATAATAAAAATGAGACGTGGCAGGGAACATCACTGGGACTTTAAAGTACTGAAAAGTGATGAGGTTGCCTGACTTGCTTGCTTGTGTTGGTTTCTTTCCTCTGTTTAAGAGCTAAAAGGCTCCTCACTGTTTTCTTATTTTGTCTAACTTCAGTTCTGCAAAAGGTCGTACTCGCAGTGAATGCATTTTTTTCCTCCAATATTTATAACCTATAGCTGCTTCCGTGAAGGTTTCTCCTAAAGCCTCTCTTAAGCAGGGTAGCATTTACAGGCAACTAACAGCCCCTTAGTTGGAAAACAGTATTGGATAAACAGCGCTAAGAGCAGAGGAGCACGCCTGTGTTGCTGTATCCACCCGTATGTACATTTGCATTCATATAGAGTGGGTTTTCCCTCTAAACCCTGTAGAAAACTGCTGAAGCAAAATGTGTTCTGCATGAGCAAAAAGATTTGACCAGGTAAATGGAGATGCGTGACCAGGGTGTAGAGCACTGTAAGAACATAGGTACAATGTATGTCATAGGTATTTGGTGACTGTTGTTGTAATGGGTAACTTGTTCCTGATTTGAAAGCACCATTGCAAGCTAACAATTCTGTCTTACGTTTATCATGTTTTAGTTAAAATCTGCTAAAGTGAGGGTAGATTAATACATGCAATAATAAAAAAAAAAAACGTACAGTTGTCTACATTTTCACATAAGGATGTGGTCAGAAGTGGATTTCAAATATATAAGAAAAATCCCAATCTTGAGAAGACTGACAATATTCATTTTAAAGCTAGAAAGAACAGATAGTCCCCCTGAATATAACAAAATAAGGAAAACCTTAGAACTTACTTTTCCATGTATCTCTAAGCAAAAATGTAGCTGTTTAGATAGTTCATCCAACCTTAACAATCAAAAAAATGCCTGAATGCTGTGACTTGCAAAAACTTGGCTGTGTTCTGCACTACCGTAAGAAACAAACCTCTGCTTATTGAGCCCAAAGTGTGTGCATTCATGTGTAAGCAAAATTTCACTTCATTTTCTATAGATAGTTCAAGACACAGACACATTAGACTACTTTGCAAGCTGCAAAAGTAAATAGTAATTTGAAATACAGAATTTGAATTACCTTTGGAAAGTGTAGCTCAATTGACAAAACAAGAGCAATGTGCTGAGGTTAAAGACCTTTTTGCTGGCATCCTCATTGACCTTCCATAAAAAGTACACTCCAGGTGTGCTTTGAATCACTTTTTTTTCCCAAAACTAGTATAAATAGGAATGCTGTTTCTTCTTTTCAAAGTGTCAATCTCGTGATCGCATTAACCTGGAAAGAATTAAACTGCTTTTGCGTTCTGATTTTACTTACATTCACTCCCAGGACATATACACAAGAAATAGACTGAATAACATTTTCATAATTAAGACACATGCAGCATCTAAATATATTCTGTTTTCTTTAGATCAATGAACTGAGCCATGTTCAAATCCCTGTTATGTTGATGCCAGATGATTTCAAAGCATACTCAAAGATAAAGGTGGACAATCACCTTTTCAACAAGTAAGTACAAGTAACAATTCTTTGTAGAGGTGGATAGTGGCAGTGATATTTTTATGAAGTACTATGAACTCTGTTATTTTTCAGTTCATGGGACTAAGTTTTGATGATTAAGTTAATCCTGTGATAAACATAACCATCTGTGCTCTTCTGAAAAGCAACAGCAAAGACTGCTGGGTAGTATTTTTCCTCCATATGGTTTATTATTGCTTTATGAGTATCTTATATATTGAAGGTGATCTTTTCTTAGTTTGTTTATTTATAGCTGATATAAGCATTTATTTGGGCATTGTGAAAATATAAATTCTTGTGCATGTACTTTTTAGTAAATGAAATATTTGAACAAGAATGAGGATTTAAAGTATATATCAAAGCTTTTTGTAATTCATAATACAAAATCGTACCAATCATATAGAAGCTCCAAAAGTATTAAGAACATTTAATGTAATATCTATGTCTCTTAAAAATAAAATGGTCTATGAACAGGATGTACAGACATACAAAACTATTAATGCTGTTCTGTATAGAACTTGAATTTTATTCAAGAATATATCTGGAAAAAGGAAGAATTCTACTACTTTGGTTCTTCTGTTTTGTTGCAAAATCAAAATAACTTTTCTCACATATAAGTTTGAAATTAACACTAGGATATTAAAATTAGCCCTGGACTGAATGAGTCAAATTTTCTTGAGTCTTTGGCACTGTCAATACTCTCTGGTGTCACAGATTGTATAGTAATTCTTGTATAATCCAATCCAAGATTTTACCGTTGAAGTAATTTTAGGGCAATGGGAAAGCATTATTTTCTGCATTTGAGTCCAGGTTTCAATGTTATCAAAATACAGTTTGTGTTTATTTCATCCAGTTATGTTGTAGTTTGTTAGAAAGAAGTATGTATAAATGTAGTGAATATTGTAAAGAAAAAGAAAAGAACACAGTGGAACCAAATCTCATTGAAAAAAAAGAAAGCAGATCTCCTTATCCTCTGATTTGTATGAACAGAATTGAGACAGAATACTCTAGAGTTACTTATTACATGTGCAGGTGAATAAAATTTATTTGGTTTTATATTGTTTCAGAGAAAACATGCCAAGTCATTTCAAATTTAAGGAATATTGTCCAATGGTTTTCCGTAATCTAAGAGAGAGATTTGGAATTGATGATCAAGACTTTCAGGTAAGTTTGCCTTCAAAATGCCTAAACTGGTGATACATACAGATTTTAAAGGTTAGTAGTGCTGCAGTTATGAACAAGCAGGCCAATGTGCTGAAATAAATTTCTTTTATTTTTGTATAAATTGGAGGAAAACTAAGAGAAAAAGAAGACATTCTTTCTACTCCTTCCTCTACCTGCCAGAAGAACATTTCTGTTTTACATCTTTC
>NW_010138685.1:18629-24794 GCF_000699245.1 Pterocles gutturalis
CTGCCCTGGCTGTCTTCTGCTTCCTGTTCTTCTGCTATCATTAGTCCTCTCTGTTTCCCATTAGAGTTCCTCCCAGTCATGAGCCATGTTATAAAACTGTGGGGTGATACCTCTTGCAATAGGAAGAAAAAATAATGTCTGGACACTACTGACAAGAGATGCTATATTCAGCTGCGTCACTTAGATAACAGTTGCTTCAATGGTGTGTCTATGTGTGATGACCACAGCCCTTTTTTTTTTCTTCTCCTTAATTCTCTTTTTGTTTAGAAAAGAGCGACCTGTGGCCTGCCAACTTTGTACTGCTTCATCATGTCTCCTTTTCCCATTGAGAAGATCTGGAAATTAATTGTTTGCATAGAGCAGATACAGCAAAACAAGAAATTGCTCTAGATTTGGCAGGGGTATTCCTTGCAGTCAAAGCTGCTTTCTGCCTTTTTGCAAAAGAAAGATCTTGAACTCCACTTCAGTCTGATTTGCCAATACTCACTGACAATTCCCTTTTCAATTAACTGTTCCTAATGCACACTGTTTCAGTCACAAGGATAATTCCTTCTGCAGTCACACTACAAGATATTCTGTCCTAAAGAGCACTTGCTGTGTACCCAGTGCCATGCTTCCTGTCATGCTCTTTTAAACTATTTTGATGGGGGCTGCAATTGTATTTGTAGCCTGTCACTAGGATATATTAAGAGAAGATATTTAATAAATGGTTTCAAGTAGATAAATAAATTGTACAAAATGCATTTGTACAATAACGCTCGATTCTTGCTGCATAGAGCAGGCTGAATAGTGCAGCCAAAATATATGTCTGAGTCCTTCAACTATTCTCTTTACCAGTTTCCTCCTTTTCAATATCGAGCAATCTGGTAGAAATGCATAGGTGGGTTAAAATGTTATTGCAAGAATGTAGCTGGAGATTAGGTTATGGATCTCGGTTATATGGCCACTGTAACTTTGGTAAGACATTTTGCCAGTAGGTGGAGAAGAGGGTTGGGTTGGTTTCTTTTGGTAGAGCTGTCACAATCCTATCGCATGATTTTTCGTTATCCTGTTTACTGAAGGACTGTTTTAAGAGGAAATACACCGAGACTCAGGCCAACAGTTAAAACAGTAATGTCAAATTGCATTCCTGGTTCAATTTTCTTGATGATCAGAGAGGATCGTATTGTTTGGGAAGTCATTTGATCCCTTTATACAAGGGTTTCCTTTTTCTTGGCAAAGGGAAAGGATCAGTGTGTCAAAGAGGAAGGGCATGTGATTGCTCCTAATCTTAAAATTATCATGTCAGCTCATGCTTGATATCTTTTAGAAGATGGGGTGATAAGATTATTAGGCAATCAAAGCTGTATTTCAATAAATGTATTAGAAGACAAGATACTGTCATTAGTTAAAACTGGAAAACACAGCATAGTCAAAAGTGCTGCATTCCACAGCATTCATGAAATGTTTCCATCTCCACTGCTGTTCTACAGCAGAAATTCCTGTTGTAACTATGTATGCTGCTGTTTGGATTTATTAACGATAAGAGTGATAAAAGTGATAACAGTGATAAAAGAATTGTCACTAAATAAAATGTCTGTGTTTTCAGATTAAAACCAACAATATTGGTTTGTAGCTATGTGTTTTGGGTTTCTTTGACAATGTAATCCATAATCCAAAAAACGAAGTGCAACCATATCCTGATTTTTGATTCAACTAAATTGTGTAGTAGTTAGAAAAAAATTCTTCAGTGCTATTTAGAATTTCAAGAATATTTATCAAAAAAACCAGAAAATAGTTAATATTAATTTCGATACAAGGGAAGGTAATGTCTGTATTCACTTTTTTTCCCTCAACCCAAGCAATTTATCACTCCGAATTCTTATTCTACTGGACTGTTCTGATAAAAAAAAAAAAATGCTGCAAGTAGTAATGTACTTTGAACATGCTTTTAAAATTAAATTATTTTTACAAAAACACACATAAATGAAAATCCAAGTCACCCTATGTGTAAGATAGGAATTATCCCTATTAAAAGTAGAAGTTGCTTTCATTTTAATGTTCTGTTCTCTGTGATTTAAAAAGGGAATTTAATCTGACAAAGGGAAACTCACTGTATATACTTTTTCTCAGATAATCTTTGTCTTGTACTCATAGCCCCACACATGAATTTGAAAAAGCCTGTGCAGTACTGAACTGAGGGAAGGGTTGTGGAAGAGACAGCAAGTAACTTTCTCTAGACAGTTTTTCTTATATAAATGATTTTCAGGAAGAGAGTCCTAATCAATTGTGAACAATGTCATTCCTATTATTGAGCAAGATAGAATTGGTTTGGATAAATAAACCCAATTACCTTGTTCATTAGTCAGACACATCAGTTTAAATCAGGAAGAACATTCGTTTTAAGTGTTGTTGTTCAGAATGTTCTGCAGATATCCTTGATGAGTTGTTCCAGAGGGCAGATAGTGCTTACTCATAAGGAAAGATTAAAAAAAAAAAAAACACAAACCCACCCTACCTCATGAAAAGAATTTGGTAGCTCTAATTACTGGGCTATAGTAATTTTAGTTCTTGACGTTGTGTTATTCACTTTGTACAGTAGTTTTGTGGACTGCTTAAGATGTAGGCTTAGTTCACATGTGGAATTGTTAATATAGGGATCTTCTCCTGCAGAGATCTCCTCTTGTCCCTGAAGAGATTTAAATCTCATGAAGTACTGGGTTTTTGCTACAAGCAGTCTGACTTCAGAGTCCTTAAATTGTATATGGTTCATGCCTTACAGGAAGCCATTTCTAATAACGGCAATTACAATTCCTACAATAGACTCCCTCCCTTCACGTGATGAAAAACAGCTCCTTTCCTTTTTTTGAGGTATTCTTGGTAATCTGTCCTACACCTATATGTCTTTCATAGGTGGTTGGGCATCTCCGAAACACGTTTTGATTAGTACAGAACTAGGATTAAAGTTTCATGGAGTTACATGTGTGGTTGCTAATACTGAGCAGGGTTTTTCTGGTGATTCATTCTTTATTATGGACACCAATGTGGAAAGTATAGTATGAAGTTAGTTAAACCTTGAGCTTTATTGAAAATTGCATATAGAAACTTGTTATCACAAATTAAGTCTTCAATCTAGGTTAAGAAACTCTTGTTATGTCAAAAAAATATTTTATTAAGACCCCGATCTTCCTTCTTGGTGATCATGTATTACTAAGATATTTACTGCATCAAATTTTAAAAAATGGTCTGTCTGTTTTTTCTTAGAAAGGGGAACACAGGTGATGATTAGGCAGTATGAATCAAAATTGCATTTGAGTAATGGAAAAAGCACTTACATAGACTATAAATTATCAAAGGGAAAGATTATTGTTATGTTTTGTGCTGTTGAATGTTGCAAGTAACTACATATGGATCTCATATTGAAGATAATTTTCAAAAGTGTCAAAGTAATTCCACAAGCCAGACCATTAAATAATGACAAATTCTGCCTTGATAGGGTAAATTATCTTTATCTTGTATGCTTTTAGTGTCTTCTATTTCATTGAAAAAGAATCCCTAACTCTTTAAGATCCTCCTAACGTTGATGGGAAGATACTTGAGAGCTCCTAGAAGAAAAGAGGGGAGAAAAAGATATTAGAAAACAGATGTAGTAAAGTAAATCCCTCGCTACAGTCCTGAACTAATTTTTAATTCTGTATTCCCCCATAACTTTAGATACTGGTTTTGCAAAGGTTATTCTACAGAAAGGCCTCTTTTTTCCAAAATATATAGGGTAGCTCTGGTAACTTTGGAGTTTCTTTTCAACTTGGTTGACAAAATTTCTTACATTACAAAATCCAAGAGTACAGTTCTTTCAGAAGAATTACAGAAATAGCTACCATAAACTGCAAAATTAAGGAATATTAACAGGCAAGCAGCTAGCTTAACGCCCCCCAGCAAACATAGGATCTACTACAGTTAGAAATGCTGCTGTTGCTGTTACTCTGGAAAGGGAAACTTTACTATGCTCTAACACATCTGTTCTTGCTTAAGTTATTGCTGAATCCCACATCTGGATTCTGCTAGGCAAAAGAGGGAAACTGGGTTCTTGCCCGATAAAATAGAATTGCTCTTACCAGAGGGCACCAGTGTCCCAGTGTACCTAATGAGCCTTCTACTAGGGATGAGGAGAGCACAACTGATTTTCCTCAAAGTTTTAGTACTTAGTGTAATGGGAAACATGCTCAGATCTGACTTTGCCTGTTTCCAGGAGCAGTTTGTAGAGGTTCTCTTTATAGGACAAAGAGTTAATAAAGAACTTTTAGCAGATGGTCTATAAGTTCTTTTTAATTTAGAGATGCTTATTATTTCTCTATGTGCATTTTTCCATATAAACTATTGAAATTAAAATGAAAATTGAGAATTCCTGCTTTTAAACGATTTTCCTAATAACAAATCATATGAACTCAGTATTTTTCACTTCTCCTGATATGGATATCCCCTTACATTTTGGTATCTCTCACAGCTTTCTATACAGAAGGATTTATAGTCTAGGCTCTAGTATGGCATCAAGCAAATAATGCAAATTCTAGGTTCATGTTTCAGAAGTCAGCCTTTAATACAATTTTCTTTTTAAGTATCTAAACTTCAGATCACCAAAGTTCTTGTCAAACTATGAATATTTTTGCTCATTTTTTGTGACTTATTCAATCCTAAAACATCATATTAAGAGCTTAAAAACTATTTTACAATCTAAGATAATATGTATTTCTTAAGACAAAAATATTAATCAGAGCTCTCTGCTGGTGCTTCTGCACTGAAATTCATGCTTCCATTTGTTGGCTCTTAGTTTGGGAAGGAATGAGCCACCTCAAGCATCAAACTACAGACAACAAGGTCAGCAATAAATATCTCAGGAACAACTATGTTAGGAGTTGTTCAAAGCTAAGACATGATCTTTTCATTTAATGTTTAGTAAGATGTGTACAAAATCCTGGAAGCAGGGAACTTTCTTGAAAAGAAAATTCTTGTGCTGGTCATTTCATGCACTGGTAGACTTACCATGCTAAAAAATTCTTGAGCTCATCTCTCAGATGAAGTACCTGTAGCAGAGTATGCAGTTTGTGGATCCCAAAGGACATTAGCACCAAGATGTTCAGAATTGCTGACATCTTGTTTGATGTCGGCATAGGCAGTAGTGGTAGCAAGGTGTTGAGCCAGCCGTGCTAACAAAAAAGTATGACATTTGTGGCCTTTCCAGCATGTGAAAAATTAAGTTTGCAGGCTGAATATTATGTTCTAGAATTTTGGTGCCTTAAGTATGAGCCCAAATAAGAATTTAGTGACTGTGGGACTTAACCTTAGTATGTATGGCAACAGAAATTTTAACCAGCAGTTTCTTTTAGTCTTCCCTAGAGAAAACACTTAATTTGCCTTGCTTTCAGCAGTTCCTCACCTAAACTAAGTGTCATTCACAATTCATGAGAAGCTGTGCATGGACCAGGCAACACCACTGTGCTGCTGTCACAGAAGAGCCTAACTGTATGTAATACTCTAACAGCGATGAACCACTGCCAGGCTTTTCCACTGACCTATGATTTCAGTCATCACAGAGCATCATCTGTGCACTTGTTTTTGCCTACTCGTTCATGCAAACCTTGCCCGGAGGCACTCTTAAATAGCTTGGGATGTGATCTGATTTGTCTTATGGTACGTTGGGCTTGTGAAGTGTTCCACAACTTTTTGGATGAGATCACAGTACCAGAAACTGTTGTTTGCCTTTGTCCAGACATCACAAAATGGAAAAGATTTAAATCCATGAGAAGTTGTTAAGCCAGTCCGTTTGAAAGTTTACTGTTCTTCTAAAGCTCTGCGTGCTTTATCACCAGAATTTTCCTATTGCCCTGTTTCGCTTTTTAGGAAAAGCTCTGACTCAGTGACAATTTTTATTAGGCTCCAGTTTTAGATGAGTTACATGAAGTATTTGTATTACATCCAACACATAGTTCACATGTTCAAAGTTTCTAAAATATAATCTTGTCTGCTAAAGTAGCAGTTAGAAAACAATGACATTTACATTAGACATGTAAGAGATTAGAATGAGATAATTAAATTGACCTTTAAATCTCTCTACCCTCTTGGAGGCTGTGGCTAATCCTTGGCCTCCCACTGCGGAGATAAATATCCGTGCTGTGAACATTTTAAGCA
>NW_010138685.1:24821-39299 GCF_000699245.1 Pterocles gutturalis
CTTTGAAGAGGAGGGCCATACTTTGTCAGTTACAAATATAGCTTGCAATTATGGAGAGAGTGGGAGAACAAGCTTTTCCTGTACTTTAGTGGCTCTGCTCCATGTGTTGTCTCACAAAAATTGTTTCAGTTGGAAAAAAATAGCTCCAGACAGCTTAACTTGTTGCTCTTAGAAACAACCAGAGTCTCTCTGGAAATCAGTTTACTTTTTTTGGTATAACTAGTGTTCTCAATAATATCATTAATGTTACTTAATTACAATAGGCTGCTGTTTTTATTGACCAATGTACAAGGTAAAAGCAGACCTCCAAAGGATAAAGCAGGTGGTGTTTTAGCTAGCCTCTAGGGACTCCTGAGGGTGTCTCTTGCAAAGTATTTGGCTTGATATTTTGTGACTTTGATTTTTAAAATGCAACTATTGTGGGGCTTTATAATAAAAAATAAAAATTATGTAAGTAATAGATTATAAAATTATAACAATCAAAATTTAATTGTCAGTGAGCAATTGACATTTCATGGAGTGAAAACATGCAGAAGATGCAAAATCCATCCAAATGGCAAAGTGGGATAAAGACAAGGATTTGGTACAAAAACCACTTTGATCACCTGGCATCCTGAGCCTGTCCAAATGAGATGCCTTTTAGTGTGATCAGATGAACAGTTACATGGATAAAAAGGAGTGTAGAACTCCAGAGGGGAGAAGGCTGCAGTTGGGGAGGTAGTAGCTCTGAGGAGGAACAAGAGGTCAAAGAGGACAAGAATTTAGCACTAGTGTGAGCTCCTGACTAGGAGTAACTACACCCTGGGGTGGATAAATTGGAAGGTATAAAAAAAGACCAGAAAGAGTGCTAACTTTTTTTAACATCTGTTTATTTTATACCTGAAGCTAACATTATATATAGCTTTGGTGCTAGTCATCTTAAAAAAGGATGTTGAAAATTTGGATACAGAAGAAAATACAGAAAAATGGCATCAAAGGAATTTAAGGACATAGAGAATGCCTTGTGCTAGGAATTACAGAATTTGACCTGCTGCACTTTCAAAAATTAGAATTGAGAAGTAAGTACTATGTGAGTGTCCTTGCAGAGAAACAATGCTAGATACTTTAGGAAAGAATAACTAGGAATGACCAGAAAATGAAATAGTTCAAAATCAGACTCACCTTTTCAGCAACACAAACTATTAAACCCTAGAAAAACTAGAGTGGCGATTCTTGGTCTTTCGAATTTGGAAAAATCAAGACTGCCTTGCTGGAAGTTGTACCTTGACCAAAAGCAGAGATTGGAGTTTAGTTTAGGAGTGGCTGGGTGAAATTAAATAGTTTCTGATGGGTAGTGGTTGTGTTGCATTCTGGTTTGTGAAATTCAGTTGGAGGCTCCAGAAAAGCCTCTGTGAACTTCAACAGAACTGTGGATCAGGTACTAAGAGCACCTGTGGAAAAAAACTTTTTCCTTATCTAATATATTTTTACTGTAGGAAACAAAACTCTGTGCAGATTGCTGAGAATTTGGGAGAGCGATGCTGAGGGAAGAGAGTGGCTCTGTACTAACTAAATAACCTTTCAGTTCGTCTGCTAAAGGATATGCTGGTTTTGGGTGAAATTATGGCATGTAATTTAGGTGCGCTGGTTAGCTTTTTGTTTCAAAAACTCCTTGGGAAATTAAATACTAGGAAGTGGCATAGCTTTTAGCCATTTATACTTAAAGCTGTATTTTTATGATTTTATCAGAATTTAATTCTGTGGTATGCGACGAATTCTCTGTGATTTGTTGCCTCTCACCACTGAAGAGCAGATGAGTATTTCTGGTTGCCTGCTACTCAGTGCAATATAGGTGATATTTTTATATTGATTTATGTAAGGGCAGTGAGACTGCCAGCAAGTGATTTCTCAGAGGGAAACTATTTGGGAGAGAGAGGGAGGTACGTGAAAGAGAAATTTATCTAGTAGAGGTGTCTCTGAGCTTGGCACGTTAAATGTGCCCTCAATTGTATAAGTAATTATACAAGTAATTTAGTGTAGTCTTTAAATGACCTCATAAAAGTATTCACGCTTTAAAAGTACAAAACCTTTTCTTTCTCCTGAGACCAAAACACCAGCAGGTACAAGATTAAAACTTCACAAATGAGAAGTGAATGGGGAATTGGCAGAACACGCACACTCGGAGCAGGAGGCCTGCAGTGAGTTGCTAAGTGAAGCTGTTAAGTGGATCAGGGTATGTGTGGCTGACAGATGTTCTAGCTGTGCCAGAGGACTGAGGCACACCATGGCCAATTTGGAGAAGGCTGGGAAAATCTGAAGGGGACAGGACACTGTGGCCCTCTTTTTTTGAGTTTCATCCTCACTAATGTTATAGTGCATATATATATATGAGTACAAGCAGGTGATTTTTATTAACTTATTACTTTATTAACTTATGACACTGTTGTCCAGCTAGATATATGCTCCACTGGTTCCAGACATAATATGGAAGTGCTATGTAGTAGCAGTAAGTGATGACAAAAGGGTTGTAACACATGGTGTTGCTCCTATTTTTCTCTGAGATTCCTTACAGTTATAGGTTTACGAGTGGCTGTGCTTTAGAGAGGCTTAAGTGCAGGACCTTCTTGGCCATTTTGTGTGTTAACTTTACAAGAAACATTTTCCAACAAAGAATCTCTTCACTTCTAGTATATATACGTTTAATTTGTTAGTATTTGGCAGGGTTGAATGGGGTGCAAAATGCTTTGATTTATACTTAACAGTGTTGGGTCAAACAGGTAAGTTAGCTTTACCTACATCAAAAGAGAAGGATCTTGGTGTTTTTAAAGTGTTTTTAAATAGCCATATTGTTTCCTCTTTGAAGCCCCGGAACGCTTCTAGTTTGATCCTTTCAGTGAAGCTGTTCCTTGATCTTACTTGCTAATGATGACTTACCAGGGCAGGCCAATTCTTGTCCTCTTTTTATTTCAAGATTCATTGTTATGATCAGGCAACAGTATATGTAGTTTATTGAAGCTGATTTCTACCTACAAGCAAATATAACTACCGTAGTTGAGAGGTGAGATATTTCCTATCGTACCTAGAAGCTTTACTTTAGAAGGAATTTTAACTTTTCTCTGTTCACAGAAGTTATAGTACACCATTACAAATAAAACTGTCCACAGATGAAACTCAGCCGTGCATTTATCAACACAAGAAGAGTGGTAATGCAACTACTAGTAATCAGTACAATATGATATAATCAGATTTTTTCAGCTTTTTAAACCATACTTATTTAATAAACTTAGGCAAGCATCAAAATAAAGCATGGCAAATAGTAATATTAACAATATCCTACACGTTCCACTTTCTTTCAGAGTTCAAAGGAACTACATTCTGTATCTGAAGAGAGTGTTATATTGAGAGAGTTATCGAAGGAATGGAGAGTTAGTAAGAATAAAGTGTCAAAAAAGTTGTTTAGTTAGAGGTTGTTTTTGTCCTAAACATGTTCAGTGTTTAAACATCTGACTTGAAACTCTAATTTATTACTAGAGTCAGAGTATTGCAGAGAGGGCATTTGGGTTACCTGTGCATGTATGTGAAGGTGCTGCTTAGCATAAGGTTGGTTGTTTTATTCTAACAAATCAATAGGAGTGTGGTAAAATTATAGCTGTATGCATTCTTAATCAAGCTTGACATAGATAACTAATAATAAAATAGCCATCTACTAAAAAATAAATTCGTCACCGTTTCTAAACATTTCTTAAAGCATTAAGAAACACTGAAGCACATGCTAAATAATTATCTACAGATGAATTATATTCTCTCGTTATCAACAATTTTTAGTATGATAGTGGTGCTTGCAATTTAACTTGTCGTCGTAGTTAGCAATCAGGCAGAATTTATTTCCATTAGGAAGAAAGCTATTGCTGGAAAAAACAAGAATCAGTAAAAAGTCAGTGACTTTGCAAGGGTTTCTTCCAGCTGATTTAAAATATTACTAAATTTATTAATTTCTGTTTGAATCTGACTAGTTTGTGTATTTTCTTCATGTCGAGCTTGAATTGTAATGAAAGAAGCATGATAAAGCATGACCTGGACAAGCTGGAGAAGTGGGCCCATGAGAACCTAATGAGGTTCAACAAGGCCAAGTGCAGGGTGTTGCACTTGGGTTGGGGCAATCCCAGGTACTTGTATAGACTGGGAAAAGAGCTCCTTGAGAACAGCCCTACGGAGAAGGACTTGGGGGTCCTGGTGGATGAGAGACTGGACATGAGCCAGCAGTGTGTGCTTGAAGCCCAGAATGCCAGCTATGTCCTGGGCTGGATTAAAAAAGGGGTGGCCAGCAGGGAGAGGGAGGTGATTGTGCCCCTCTACTCGGCTCTTGTGAGGCCCCATCTGGAGTGCTGTGTCCAGGCCTGGGGCCCCCAGCACAGGAAGGACATGGAGCTCTTGGAGCGGGTCCAGAGGAGGGCCACTGAGATGATCAGAGGGCTGGAGCACCTCTCCTATGAGGAAAGGTTGAGGGAACTGGGCTTGTTTAGCTTGGAGAAGAGAAGGCTCCGGGGAGACCTCATTGCGGCCTTCCAGTACTTGAAGGGAGACTATAAACAGGAGTGACTGTTTACAGGGGTTGATAGTGACAGGATGAGGGAGAATGGTTTTAAACTGAGAGGGGAGATTTAGGTTGGATATTAGGAGGAAATTTTTCACTCAGAGGGTGGTGAGGTACTGGAACAGGTTGCCCAGAGAAGCTGTGGATGCCCCATCCCTGGAGGCATTCAAGGCCAGGCTGGATGGGGCCCTGGGCAGCCTGCTCTAGTGGTTGGAAACCCTGCCCACAGCAGGGGGGTTGGAACTAGATGATCTTCAAGGTCCTTTTCAACCCAGGCCATTCTATGATAAAAGGAGTACTAGATGATTCATTCTCTTAGTATAACAGCTGCTATTTCTTTTTAAGTCAGAATTTCTTACTGCTTCTGCTGTCTATATTTTTTTATCCTCTTCCATCATGGGGAAAAAAAAAATCTGAATAAGTTTGTTTGTTTGTTTGGATGAGTTGCTACATAAATATACCTGTATACTCGATATTCCTGGTTAAAAATGGGAGGAAAGGAGGTTCTTGGAACTAGAAAGAACTTTGTTAAGGCCTAACACTTTGAAGAGCTCTCCTGGACAAATAGTGCTTATGAAAACAAAAGGAGACAGATTTTAAAAGAGTAAATGGTTATAAGAACAACATTTGGAAAGTTTGAAAGTCAAAAATAGTTATTTTTATCCCTTTCTGGTCACAAAATTAGTAACTGAGCTTCAGCAACTGAAAAGTCTAGAGAAGACGCATCTCCCATGTGTTGTATCTCAATCAAGACATAGCTAGCAAGATATTTCATTCACACTGAGTATGAATTTCACTCAAATCTGACAAGTCTTTTGGGAAAGAATGTTAAAATATACCTCAAGAGTATTTGAAATTTTAGAGAATAATGCTAGTTCAGGTTTTCCTTACCATCTTCCCTCTTTCCTTCCTCCTTCAGAGGTTCAGTGGCAGTGTAGCAAGTACACTTTTTTGCAACTTTTTATAGCAAAACAACTTAAGTTTCCCCTTAGGTTAGTTGCTTTCAAGGTTTATACTGTATGGCTTACAGTTTGAAGACTAGGGTTCTCTGGGAAAAACACATTCAGAAAACTAGTTACTGCTTTATTGCAATAGTTAACCTCAGAATAATGCACCTTTTTCTGCTGCAAACAGTAACAATTACCCCAATTGTTTATTATTGCTAACTGAATTACAGACTCATAACTTAGCAGTAGTTTAATTCACTACATACATTAATGATTACCTATGCTTTAGCTTTTTTCAAAATTAAGACTAATTATTGTCTTATGTCATATTTTCTAGTATGTGATGAAGATAACTGAGTTTGCACATTTTTTTAAAAAAAAAAACTTCTATCAGTTTTTCTTGTAAAACTATTATGTATACATATAATATGTCCTGGTAATAAAGCCAAGCCCTGACTCTAGAACAGAGAGGGTTTCTACAGACGATGGTTCCTAAGACTGACTGTATTTATGATTCAATTTGAAAATTAATGGAGTACTAATATCAAGTGTATCATTAAAAAAAATTCAGTCCGTTTATGATACCTGTTCTCTTGAATAGACTTAATCAGTACATAAAAACATTTCAGTGGTGGGGTGGTGGGAAATGAATTTGAATAGGAAACATCTGAAAACAGGTAAAGAAAACTGCAATAATACTTAAATTCCCTTCTCTGGTATCTTCAATACCATGTGAAGTGATGATGTATCAGGACTTGCATCCATTAAAATTGGCCGTCCAAAAGCCATTGTAGAGAAGGAACTGAGTCTGCAGTGGTTGTTCCTAAACCTCTGTTCTGGTCAGTCTAGAAAAACTGTTTTGTAATAAACATTAGGGAAGCAACCACATCCTTTCTTTCTTTAGTGAATAGACAGGATAATGGAGAAAGACATCACTATTTATAATAGACAGTGATGATTCTAGTTCATTGCATGAGCCTAGAAATATACAGGGAGAAGTGCACAAAAATTTATTTATCCTACATGTCATATTTAAGGTTTTCATTCTAATAAGACCTGGTAGAGCTGAGTGCTTTTAGGTGCTTTACTGTTATTCCTACCACTCCTGAGTATTTCAGTTGAACAAAGTAACCTTGTGGGAAAATGTTTTTATTTCATATTAAACTGATTTCAGAAAGCATCCCACATTTGGGATAAGTTTTAACTATGCTGAAGGCCTGTTGAAGTCAATGGGTCTCCAAAATATGGAGAACCTTCTGACACGGGGGGGAAGGCTTCTTTTGCTGCTGTTGAAGTGCAAGTAGTCTCAATTGAGCTTCAGTCTAAAAATGGTCACTGATCTCCAGCAGTTTTTTGTCTACCTATTGTACAGTCATGAACTAATCTTCCCATCTTGAGTCTTCAGGGAGGTAGATCTATTTTACAAAAGGAGGCACTGTACAGTAACATTACTTAATACTAGATACAAAATCATTGGAATAGCTCAGGCGCTGGAACTCAAATGTAGCTGTGATCTTGTTTATGGATCAGATCACACTGGCTCAAGAACAAATCCTGCTCAGTTTTAAACGGATACAGTTACTATGGGTGAATCCTCTATCTGTGGTTATTGTGGTGTAATACACTGTTCCTTTTGGTTTTTCAATTACTGATGTTTTCTTCCCAAAAGCTGATAGTGTATATGTAACAAAGTGCAATAAATTCTCATTCAGTGTTGAGAGTGACTTTTGAGCCATTGATGGTCAATACCTTCCCTCAGGCATTCTCTTCTTCTCAGAATATTTATTACTTGATTTGTGGAGATAATGCAATCTGTGATTACATGCTTTGCAGAATTCACCTCGGTGCAGATGTATTGAAAAAGATTAAAAATAAATTGTTTCTATTTGTTTTAATTAAAAGTTGCATATTTTTGACTGACTTAATGCTTTTTTTGTTTTAAATTAATTGACAGAATTCATTGACAAGAAGTGCACCCCTTGCCAATGATTCCCAAGCACGCAGTGGTGCCCGCTTTCATACATCTTATGACAAAAGATATATCATCAAAACTATAACAAGTGAAGATGTAGCAGAAATGCACAACATACTGAAGAAATACCACCAGGTAATATACTAATTATTAACTGTGTACGGCATCTCTTCTTAAATATTGTAATGCCAATCTTTTTTAGAGTGTTAAAGGTTTTAAATGAATAGTTATGGGAAAAGAGTTGCTTTTTCCTTTTGCATGAGCAATTTATTGTATGTCTGCAATTCACAAGGCTGCACTCTTTTAAATGTCTAAGCTAGCTTTAAGTAAAATAGTATGTCTACATGATACAGAGATACTAACTTGGAGGCCCTAAGCATCTTTGCCTTACTAGGAAGATGCTCTTTCTTTCAGCTTGTCCTAAGCTTGAAGCTACTTAATTCTGGGCTAGCTTGGAGATGTCTGTGTACATGTATATATGAAAGGTGCAGGTGACCTTTTTCTTCCTGGTCTAATCACTGAACGTTCTATGTTTCACTAACAGATTTCAAACAATAAAAGTAGTATTGTATGAGAAGTGAAAAATTGGGTATGATTAGTGCAAAGTTAATAAAGATAACAGGTTTTGCCAATGCAAATTTCTATAAAAAACATGAAAGTTAAAAGTGAACAGTAGGGATCTGTCAAATCAGCCTTGACAGTTGTCATACTGTGCCAGCGTACAATGTGTGTGGATGGCACAGGGAGGAGCAGAACTTGGGAAATACAAGAAGCTTTAATAAAATCAGTGCTAATTTTCTTATCCCCAGATCTGTTTGAATAAGCTCTAAAGCAGCAGAAATCAGAAAAGCCTCTAAAAATAATCTAAAATATGATACCCAAAAGGAGGGGGGTTTTATCCTTCTTTCCATCTTCCTGCTCACTTCAGTGGGTTGGGATTTCAGGTAAAGTCTTCAGGATATTCAGGTTTGGGAGGTTTTGTTGTTGTTTTAGGTGGTTTATTTTTTTATCTTGCAATACTTAGTAATTTTATGACAGCTTCAACCAATACATAATGGGAATCCCAAATTCCAGTTGGAAAGCAACACTATGTGAATAAAAGTGGTTGGGCTTGACTTTTTTTTAATACTGTTACTTTTGTGAAACCAGTTTTTAACCAGTTTTTTCACCTCTTCTGAGGTGAAAGGGAGGCAAAAGCATGATTTCGGGGTACTTGGGATGGAAGGTATTGCCAGCCATCTTTGTGGTGCTGCTTGGCTGACTCCCTCTCTGCGCTTCCTGTGTTGAAGGGAGGTCTCTGAATTTCCTCCAAGTCGAGTAGCTTGTGAATCCTTCAGTGAGTTGGATTTGAACTCCCTTCTCTCTTCATGTTGTTCTTCCATTTAAATAAAGTGTAAGACAACCATGTCTTTGTTTTAACGTAGATAAATATTGTCACTATCACAAATGTTCACAAGACCATTTATTAATTACAATTTTACCGAAGATAAATTTTAAACTATTTTCTAATTGTAATTTGGGGGTTGTTATTTATTAGCATTTTCAAACTTACAATTTTAGCTTTGATCTGAAAGGATTTTGATCTGTGAAGCAGTGCAACAGAATTAAAGTTTAATCCATTTCATATTTGGCATTAGAAACTAGTATTAATGATCCAGATTTTGAGGCTTAATCCAGCTGAAAAGTCATATTGCTTTTCAAAACAGTCATCCCCTTTCAAGAGTGTCGATGAAGAGAGTGCTAACGTGTATGAACTTAATCATGGGGAACCTTTTTTCACTAATGCTTTCAAACATCAGGGTTCATAACAGGCTAGGTTGCAAGGAATAATGATCTGAAAGTTATCTATACCAGGCATCTGATTTCACTTTCCTGGAAAAAAAAACATGTAAGAATACACTTACTTAGTAATATCTTACGCATTATTGCTTCAGTACCTTAAATAGCTTGAGTCTGAAGGCTTTCATTGGTGCCTCCAAAAGACTCATAAAGATTTTACTTGTATTTCTTATTATCTCAGAACTTGAGAGCACTTTAGAAAATGTAGCAAATGCTGAGTAACTCAAATACAGAGATAGTTTAATAATTGGACTTTTTAATGAAATAAATTAATTTCTGTATCTTCAGTAATGTGCTGTTAAAAGAACAAAATCATTCAAATTTATTAAAGAAAATAGAAATTAAATCCCACTAACTTTGGTGACAGCTGATACTGATTCCTGTGTGTTGCTCCTGGAAGCTGAATGCTTGGAATCATGATGTACAGCAGCTTGTCCTCCCATTTCTCTAGATGTTTTCCAGGCAAGTTAAGCTTATCTTAGCCTGCTGGACAAAGTCTAGAGAACCCATTTTTCTCTTGACCAAGTCATCCCAGACAGATTTGCCGTAGACTACATTTTTACTAGAAAACAGTGCAGTGCTAGACAACCATCGGCACTTGCACTCGTTAATAGTCCCTGCTGGGGTTTTGCTTTGTGCCAGCTAGCAGTTCCTCAGATAATTCTGGGCAAGGTTCAAGGTATTAACTCAGGCCAGTTACTATTCCTACCTAGGAGTTTGGATACAAGCATCATGTTTTAGAGGATAGCTTAATAATTTGGATGTGAGTTATTCCATTCTCACTAGAACTGACACCAGAGGATAGTCCAAGACCTGTCTAATTACTAGTGTGGCTGTAACTTTATGGTTCTGTTGGATGGCTTAGTTGCAGTAGTACAAGGCTTTTCAAATATTGCACTAGTAATCTTGTGGAAATTGTCAATAAAGCAAGTTCTGCTGCGTTCAGTTTTACTTTGGCACACTCTCTTCTGCCAATAGAGTAAATATCAAGTTCCCTATACTGATTTACATGCTTATCTTATGGCCCTGTATCTTCTTTATTCGTGATTGTTGCTATGGCTAAAGAAGATTGTTGAAATTACAGACGGAGGTACCACAAATGTGGGATTTTTAGGGGAAGGTCTGCTTGTTAGTTTTTCTCCAGTTTCAGTTCACTAATTGCCAGGAGTACTCACCACATGTGAAAATTTCTGGCCCAGATAAGTGTGCTTCACAGCTCAGGTGTGATTGTGTTTGGGACTGGTTTGGGACTTCTGGTGGCATGCCCTTCCATCATACCCTGTGCCAGACCGCTCCTAGAGCAGAGGTGTATTGCGAAGGTTCAGCCTTCCAAGGAAGGGGGCGTGCCGACATGTTTGGACCCAGCTGTGTAATGCAGGGATCATCCTAGGAGGAATCACCTTTCCCAGGTGCAAGAAGATGAGGAAGGTGATTCATGTGGGTTTTAGAAGGCTCTTTCTCACTTGTTAGTGATCTAGTACCCCCAAAGGAGCTGAAGTTACATCACCTACTCATTATGAACAGTAACTTGTGAACCCTTTTTATCTTGCACTCTTTCGGTTGCCCAAGAAGGCAGTAATTATCTTCCAGTTCCTCCTGACACGATTATGAGTGAAACTCAAGCCATTTCTGACAGATCTTCTCTTTCCTCTCTCTTTCTTGGGCTTTTTTTTCCCCCACTACAAATTAATTTCCAGTTTATTCCCTAGCAACCATAATATTTATTCACCTGTTTCCTTAAGGCTAACAGCTCCAAGCTGATAGAATCATTCTAGACCTCAGAAGCACCTGTCCTTGCTTACGAGTCACACAAGCCTTATCAAATGTTTTCCAAGACTACTTAAACTGCTTAACAATAAATACAAGAGAATAGCGATCTTTAAACAAGAAATACTGGGGAGGGGACCCTGTCAAGTCACAAGTGTGAGAGACTGGATATGTTCTCTGTTTACCAAAACAGCCTTCATCCCTGGCACTTACAAAATACCTGTTATTCTTCTTGCACCTTTTTGAACTACAAAGCTACTGATGAGGTATCTGGGAGTTAGTGTGGTCAGCAGAGAAAGGTAGCAGCGCATTTTTCCCATGAACACCTTCAAAATCCAACTCCAAGTACCAATGAATTTTTTTTTAAGTCACCAAAAGGTTAGAAAAAAACATGTAGACTGCCACTGGAAAACAGAAGTAAAGGTTATTTTATTGGTAACTGGAAGTCATGGAGATACATAGTCCACACACCTATCCCGTTGTTTCCATACTTCCTCTCTCCATCTATCTGAAGGTGCAGTAGCCCGTCGGTTCTTTGGAGCTTCGAGGAACTGAGGTTATAGTTACAGTCTGCATACTTAGGTATTAAGGAGCAGGAACTGTGCATAGCCTGTAAATACTTGTAAGTCTGAAAATACTAAGTGTAGATTGTCTGTTTTTTAATTAACCAAAGTTATAATGGACATGACTGTACAACTTAAAGAGAAATCAGTTTGTTTTCAGGAAACAGAATAGCTAGTAACTTGTTAGGAGTGAAAATAAAGGAAGTTAGTGTGGCTGTTACTAGCTTTCTCCTTTCTGGGTGGAGTTCTATTGCAATATCGCATGGTGTTTTTCAAAAGTAAGTTAGATGCATCCCAGCTTACAGTATTATTACCACTACTTAAAATAATTTTTAAAAAGACTAAAACCAAAAAGATCAAATTCCAAGCCAAGGCTATGTACTAGAAAGGTGTAAATAACTAAAAGTGAACCAGGCTTGAAGGAGTGTCAGAAGTTACCATAGAAACAGCATATAAATATATATGGCATTTCCAAATTAAAACTGTTGAATTGTAAATAATAGTCCTGACAATTTTAAATTATAGTTGCTATCCAAAATTATGAGTTGCATTCATTCGTTTGTTCTGTCTGATGTGATGCCTTTTTTTTTTAGTGGCAGTCAGTCCCAGAACCTCAGACAGATGGTGAATGCTTCAGTCTAAACACTAACGCTTTCTGTCAACTCATCAGATGAGTCTGATGCTTTTAGTACTGAGTAGGAACACTAGAGAGCATTATTTTCTCTTACAAAGTTTTAAAATAAACAAAACTAAGACCACCACTTCTATAGACATCGGGAGGAATAATGTCTTTCTCCATGCTTAAAGTTGCAAAGAACCTGGTTATTTACGGCTAGAGTCCATAGTGCATCGGCCAGCTTTCTACTTACATTTAAAGACAAAATGGCCTAGAGCATGAACCAGCTAGTTTTCTAACCCCTAAATATATACAACATTATATTCTCATGCTTTGAATTTCCTTGCTGGCCAGTTTCTAACTACTGTAATATTTTTCAATACATAGTGTGAAATATTGCTTCCTTTTAGTCATATTTTAATGATAATTTGGAATTGGTTTGGGCTGCTTATGTTATTGGTATACTATCAGTTATTAGTAGAACTCTTCTCGCTACTCTTCAGGTGTTGCTTCAGCTGAATGTTGTTTGCTTGTCATACACTAGAACCATCATTATGCTCAAATGGGTCAGACTTCGAAATATTAGAGAAACTGTTGCTCAACGAGCTCCCAGACACTGTTTGACCATTTAAAATTGTGTCAGTTAATCAAGCACGTTCATGTTAAATAGTATTAGAGGGCAAAATCAAATATGCATTTGAAATACCTTCAAATCTAGTCCTGTTTTTTTTTAAACCTATGCTCCTGACCCCAAGAAGATGGACTATATAATCCAGAAAAAGGAGTTAAACCTACAGCTCTGTTTTGGCATTGTTAAAGGAGAGCTCAGCAAAGTCATCTGTGATAACTGTGTTGCCATGATTTCACCTGATGTATAAGGAACAGGTAATACCCTGCTTCCTTCAAAAGGTTTTCATTTTGGCATGTATTCAGGCTATGTTTATATGTTTCTTGGGGTTATATTATCCTGTGCAAAATGTTTATTGAATAATTTATGTAAAATACAGAATATATTTATGTAGGTATTAGTATATATGTAGATATTTTATAAACTACAAATATGATTTTCAAAGGCAGGAATCAGTGACAGTTGAGTAATAAAATTCTGTAGGCAGATGTTCTAGTTTCTGAAATGTCTGAATCGAGACACCTCATCCTTCCCAGTGAGCTAAACTTGCTTTAAAGATTAAATGGGTGTAAATTGATGTAAAAGTAGAATCCTGTGCTCATTGACAATAGATGATAGGCAGGATGGAAATATTTAAAAATAAAATGAATGCAGCTTGAATGTTTCAGGAAAAAAACAGCCCAGCTTTTTTTTTTTTTTTTCATGAAAATGGGCTTCAAAAGGGATTTATTATCCCTCAGTGCTGGCACCCAGATGACTTCGGTAAAGATATTGAGAAGCCATCTCAAAGCAGGTGAACAAGAGGGAATTGTTAGTGTACAGACCTTCTAGTATAAAGCTACTCAGGAGTGTAGGCACCCTTTAGGTTTTCTATAGGTGGCAGTCCCTGTTGACAGCATGTTCTCTTCCCTGCACAGGTAATTGTATGCAGAATGGACACCTATTGCACTGCCTGTTTGTCTCCCTGGCAACCAGCAGAAATAGTGAATAGTGGTAAAGGAGAGGGACTGCCCATTACCAGAGGCAGCAAACAGTGGAGGGATGGGGAGGTGAATGGAAAGAAAGGAAAGAATAGAATGGACTAAAAAGGGGAGACAACAGCATAAAGCAGAAAACAAAGGCAAGAAAAAAAAATAACCTTAGCTTCTGGAGAGAAAGGAATTATGAAAGAAACAAGAAGACAAATGAAAGGAAAAGAAACATACAGTAAGGTGAAAAGGGGAAATTGCACCAAGAGCTGGGTTCAGGGCTGCACAGGAATCAAGGAATAGCACAAGGTTATTGAATGAGAGGCAGGAGAAGTTAATATTGTAAATAGATGGGAAAATATTACTGTAGACTAAAAGCAATTTTGTCACAGAAATGGTGATGACGTAGGCTGGAGAATAACCCGGAAAAGAAAGTGGGAACTGGGCTGACATCAAGCCAGTGGGCTGCTAAAGCAGAGCTACATTTAAGTCTGTCATCCTCCCTCCGCATCCTTACTTGCATGAGTTATCAGTGGCTTGCTTCCCCCCGTTCCCCTTCCGTTTCCTGAGTTACATCTGTACAGTCCACAAATAGAAGGGAAAGA